>NW_015150505.1:781610-800835 GCF_000732505.1 Cyprinodon variegatus
CTTTTTGTAAGTATGAACTTTTATTCCATCTGTGTATCCTTCCTGAGGGTATATGGACCTTTTCTGGAAAGGCCTCAGAAGACTTTTATAAGACATCAGTGAGCAAGCAGCATCAGGGAGATCAGGTCAGGTCTTTGTGTGCAAAAAACAGGTCAGGAAAAATTATGTGGAGAAGTACAATGAGGTTGTAAAGCAATATTATCAGCAACGAACATTAGTCAGAGCTCTGTTCAAGTTGTTTTTATAGTGTGACATGAATATTAATCCACAAAACTGATGCAGCAGACAAGGCGAGTGAAGCTGTCCTATGTTACGCTGGAGGAGCTGCAGAGATTCCACAGCTCCAAAAGAATTCTAGTGTTTATAAAGGAGTGGAGACAGCAATGTAAGAAAATAAGTAGGAAAGCTACCCATTAGGTTATGTAAGAACTCATCAAATGAGAACCAAACTAAACTTTACATCCAAAACGTCATGTGTGACAGGCCACCCTTAACACACCTTGGACATGAAGAAACACGGTGGTGGCAGCCTCATGATGTTAAAATTTACTTTTCGGCAGAGACAGGCAAACTGCATTAGCTAGGGGTGATCACAGTTTTAAAAGATATGTTTTTATTTCTATTTTGTATTTTTTGTGAACAGAGTCATGGCTAAGAAATTAAGGTAGGAAGAAAGAAAGAAATGAAAGCAAAAGTTTCACAATATAGACTTTAGGAGAGCTTGAGATGTTTACATAAAATCCTAATAGAATACAGTAATATCTACAGCAGTAATGTAACAAACTGTGGGAAAGTACAACAGGTCTCACATACTCTGTATGCAGGCCTTATAACACCCCTGCTCTCCCGCCTCCCCTCACTCACACCCAGCGGCCAATCAGAAGCAGCCGTCAGGGTCTACTTATAAGCACCCACTGCCATCCCAGAGAGTTTTTCAACTTCTGCAGAGACGTTTGGACATCATGACGAAGAAACAAAGCCGAACTCCTGAAGATGGGAGGAGTAGAAAAAGGGTAGGAGACTTTGTTTTGCTTTTAATTGTTATCAGTCGGCATTCCTGTTTCCAATAACCTTCATTTGTATGTGTCTGACTCATTTTATTAGCATTGTTTGATCATTGTGATGCTCTATCACTTGTAAGCCAGCTCTTGGGCGGCCAACTTGAAGTCCTCTTGCAGGTTTGTTCAAAGGACCATCTGACCTACCTGACCTTCTAGGAAAACAAAAAAAAAGGGTTTTGGATCCAGCAATAGTGTTGCAACATTTAAAATAAGCTCTGTAGCTAATTAGAGCAGCAGGTACTCTAACAAACTACAGGTGACTGTTTATAAAGCTCCGAAAACTTCAATTTACCTGTTTTTAGATTTTGAAGCCAGTTGTGGAGAAGATGAGAAGGGATCGGATAAATCAAAGTCTTGCTGAGCTGAGAAGTTTACTGTTGCGTACTACGTCCGATCCCGTGAGTCAAGTCAAAGCTGTCACATCTCTGTTCTTACAGTATTGTTCACAAGTCTTTAGGTCAATGATGATTTGTGTTTTTGCCCCTTTTATTTGACTTGTTTATGGAAACCAGCGACTCCAGAATCCCAAAATAGAGAAAGCAGAGATTCTGGACTTGGCTGTGGAGTATCTTAAGAAGTGGACCGATGGGAAAGACTTAAACAACGGTCAGTCATAATTAAATATCTTTATTACAAATTCCTTTTTAAGGCTGAAGTTTAAATGACATCTTCTTTTTGTTGGTACTATGTGTGTATTTCCCGTGTGCAGGCCGGAGGAGTCCTGCAGCTTTTGGGAAATTTGGATCCATGGAGTCCAGAGTGGCTCCTCTGCTCAGCAGTGAGAGTGCAGGTTACCAGCAGTGTATGGTCCAGCTCAACAACTACATGCACAGGATCCCACCCACACAGAGAACAAGCCTCACTGAGAGACTTAAGCACCACTCAGAGAGCTTGGAAAAGAGACTGAACTCCATCCACAGCGTCACCAAGGAGCCTGAAGCTGCGTCCCTGGAGGCGGGTTGTCCATCCGACAGCAGAGAAGAGTCTCCCTGGCTGCATTTTCCTTCCCATCCCTCCTTCCAGCCCCTGTCCTGCTCCACGCCACACCATGACTACCTCTCCCCACCTCCCTCCCCCTGGTTCTCCCCCTCTTTCTCCACATTTACTGCTTCTCCTCCTTTCCCGTCCTTCGCCTGTCCCCTCAGCTTCCCCCCCAGCCTGTCACCTCCGTCCTCTAACACCTCCTTCCTGAGTATCTCACCCACACTTCCTCACACCAGCCCTCTTGGTCTCCACGTCCCCCCGTTAACTTCATTGATACCCCCGCTGCACCTCCCACACAGAGAGGTGTCACCAGCAGAATCCCTGTCAACCATCTGGAGGCCCTGGATGGGATGAGAGGATGGACACCTGACCCAGCCACAGCAGAACCCCCCAGAGGGAGTTCACTGCAACTGCAGAGAGGACTTCCATGACTGTACACTGTGTAAATGAATAAAACGGTCTATATCTTTATTCAGTATTGTAAATAAACACATTATGTATCTAAAGCTAATCAAGTCTCTGTTTTTACATTTATCTATTTAAATGATTCACAATTGATGTGTAGGCTGCATAGATTCATAGCACTGTTGCATTAAAGCAAATTCTCACCTGGTGAAGTGGGCTTTAAGGAGGCAGTAGCTCCTTTTAAGACTTAACAGAAACACCATGCATGCTTAGTCTCATGAAACATGCAGGGATTCTCCATGCAGAGAGCTCCAGCTGACATTCATGCCTGTCTATGGCTGTCGAATGCAACATGGAGGGATATGTTACGGTAAAAAACACAGCACACATGTTTTCCTCAAAGCTCGGGTCCTCTACCAAGATGTCTGTTGTATGTATATATATATATAACATTGTGGACAATGAGAGAGAGAGAGAGAAAGAAAGAAAGAAAGAAAGAAAGAAAGAAAGAAAGAAAGAAAGAAAGAAAGAAAGAAAGAAAGAAAGAAAGAAAGAACATATAATCAGACCTGAATGTAATATTCAGGCTATGGTTTCAAATACATATTTTGCTGATTTTAGATCAATGTTTTTATGCCTGAACAATTTTCAAAAACTGTAATGTAAAGAGTGTGTCCATCCAAAAACCCTTCAACTTTTAGTATAAAGCAGTTATTGAGTATTACTCTGTTTTCATTTATTATTAATTACAGTTTCTGCTGGCAGAACAAAGCAGCGATAATATTAGTCAAAGATGAGAAAGACTTAGAAGTCTTAGTATTTAGTTGAGGGAATTTTTCTCTGTGATAGGATCTGAAAAGATATCTTTATCTTTGACATTAGGAAAACTTAGTTTTCAACCAAAATCAAAGACGTTTAATTCAGATTAATCAGATCAACAATTAAAATGCTCTTTTTAAAGTTTTTTTCACGTTAAACCTGATTAAAGGACTTCTGGAGGGTCAATTTGCAGCAGTCAGTTCCTGAAACTGCCTAATATTTTACAGAGGTGTCGACAAACAAATACTTCTTTACCTTACATAAGTGGAAATGTTGGCTTTACTGGAGTAATTATTTTTTAGACTATTTTTTAGTTTTATTCTTTACATTTTTTTTGCAATTTTTTAGTTTTATTCTTTACATTTTTTTTGCAATTATCTCTACTTTCTCTTCATAACAGTTTAAACATAATCTAATTCGTTTTTTCATCTACTGTAAGCTCATTTTTGTTATCACCTGTTGGTATTTAGTAAAAATAAAAACCATCAAAGTAATAAGTTTCATCCAGACAATGAGTTTCTTTGCGATTGAACTCGGCACTACACCAATTTGTTGTTCACCACATACCAAAAAAATAATTTTTCAACACGATGCAAAGCTAAATTTAACACTGTTTCCATAAGTTATAAAATCAGGAAAATAAATTAAAAGGAAGTTATCATCCAGAATTGTAGAAAAAATGTTCATTTAACAAGGTAGTGCATTGACCAGTAAAAGGTTAAGATAATATGTCCTAAGATTTTTCACTATATTACTTTTACTATTATTCTTTAAGTAGTTAAAAAATTATGCTTTTACACTTTTACCTGTAAAAACCCTAACTTCTACAAAAGTGTTTTTAAACAGAAGGATTTATACCTATATTGGAGTAATAAACTAATAAAATGAATACTTTTGACACCTCAGATATTTTTCAAATTTTTGGAAATCTGTTAGAGATGATCTGCATTCCCATCTCTGACCATCAGAGGGCAGCATTGACACACCACTGTGCTCTACAGCAGTGTTGGGAATCTCAGCTAAAAAGGGATGGGGGTCATAACAGGGGATGTCACTGAGCTTCTCCATCAGTGATGAGTCCAACATGCCTGTTTATCATTCCTCGCTCTCTTCTTCTCTCAGTGCTCAGCTCAGGCCGTATCTCCAAATTAAATCTCTACTACAAGCTCTAAATATTTTCAGCATCAAAAGATTTGGCTTGAGAAAACAGAATTTACCACATGATTAAACATGTCTTTGGATAATTGTTAGCTGTTTTTCCTGCCCTCTCTGCTCCCCCTTTTGACTGGAGGAGCTTTCACTGTGCCAGTGCCATTAGGTAAGAGGTGACCATTGTTCTTTGTCAGAGAAATGAGAGGTCTGGCATGTAAAAAAAGGGAGTTTGCTTTTCGACACTGACTCTCTGCTGCCTGTTTTGATCAGTCTGCACCGACTCATGAAAGCAGAGAAGGTTGTTCACAGAGCAGAGGAAGTTTTCTGCGGCGTGGCACATAATTAATAGGGAAAGAAATCACGACTCGGAGTGACCTGACAGTGGCTGAAAAATTCCCTGGCATTTTCTCAGAGCAAGCTGAATAGACCTGATCCTGTTACCCTCTTTAATCACTGCTTCTTCTCCTTTTTTTCTTCTTCGTTTGCTTGCGTGCATTCCTGATTTAAAGGTGTTGGGCTGTGAAGATGTCACGGGACGTCACGTCATGGCCTACTGAGAGTCTTTGAATTCCTGCATGTTGGTGCATTTCAAAAAAATCTGAATGTGGAGACAAAGCTGGTGTCAGCAACGTCCATCTCACATGTATGCACTTGCAGACCTTGACAGTATATGCAGTAAACAGCATGCATGCCTTCTATAGCTGGATTTATTTGAACTGGGATCTTTCCAGGGGCATCTGTTTTGTGTTGCTCACCTCAGTGTAATTGATTTCTATTTGGGCTCACCATACCAGTTCCCTCTAAATAATGTGTGGTCTGTAGGCATAAAGCTAAAACCTAGCTATTGTCAAACCCCCTGTGTTTTATTTGTAATCAGAAGTCTCAAAAATTTGAAAAATCCTCTAATATCTGATTTATATCCTCTATCTTTATCTTAAAATCAAATTAAGCTGCTACTGATATCTGTGGATATAAATGGTTTATTTAGACATCTGAAGGCCAGTATCAGCTAGTTACATGGTACTGTTCAATATTTTTCAGTGCAAGTGTTGCAACAAAACACGCTATAATTGGCTTGCTTTGGTTTAAACAGTTGGCCTGGTCAGTTTGCAGCTTGCAGGGGCTTTTCATTTTCAATTATTAAGCTGTGATTTTTCACACAGGTCATAAAAAACAACTAAAAATGCAGGCAGAGGCTGTATATTTAAAAGGCTGCCATCACACTGGGAATATTTGGATAGAGGCATTGGGTTTATGTTGCTTAAATATTTGCTCATATTACTGTTCAGCCACTATCAGTTAATTAGTATAGGGCAAGGCTACATCCTGATCAAAATTGCAGGCCTATCTTAAACCTCCCCTTCATCAGTAACATTATATATAAAAAAAAAATAAAAAAAAAACTATGTTTCAACATTTAAACACCATTTTAACAATGATTAGTTACTCTGATGTCTTCCAGTCATGCTTCAGTGCAGTTCAGTACAGAGCCCGCCGTATCAAGGTTTTCAGTGACATTGGCATAAATGCAGACTGTAGAAGAACTACGGTGCTGGTATGATTGGATCTTAGTGCAGCTTTCAACACTGTTGGTCGCTCAAATTTTTTCAAGAGCCTGGAAAACTGGGTTGGCCTTTCCTGGTCCAACACTGGGTTAAATCCTTTTTGACGAATGGGGGTTGTTTTTTGTGCCAGCAGTAGGCAACTTTATATCAGAGACCAGAGAAATCACATGTGGCGTTCAGCAAGGGTCCGCCTTAGGACTCTTCCTATCTGTTATCTACATGTTCTCCCTAACTCAGATCTTAATAAACAACAGCATAAGTTACCATCACTATGATGACGGCAGAGAAGAAATCGACACAAGAATGAGACAAAAATGTCTTCAGCTGAATCAAAGCAAAACTGAAGTAATACTTTCGGATCAAATGAAGAGCAATTAAAAGTAATCCAGCTAGAAAGCAGCGGCTAGGCTGTAACCCCTTGCTCACACTGGCTCCGGTGCGGTTACCGAGCCGACGGAGACAGCAACTCCCGCACACCCCCTCTCACACCGCCCTTTTGACTATGGTGCGGTGCGGCTCTGCGGCTCTGGCAACAGGTCCGGAGATTTAACTCGCAAGAACAGAAGCTCACTTGAGTTCACGTAACTTCCCGCGATAACACGGCCCAAAAAAGGATATTTGCGAGAGCTTGTTGCGGAGGGCTCCGGCACGCCGCAAGGATAGCTTTCTTGCGGAATTTTCTGCAGCGCCGGAGTGTCTCGGTAACCGCAGCCGGACAGCTCAGCAGCCGGTGAGAGAGGTTTACGTCTTTTTAATGACTTGGAATCACTGCGGCGCCACACCCACCGCACAGCAACGGTAAGACCGGAGTCGGTGTGAGCCGCGGGGTAAATCTTGGTGTAGCGATGAACTCAGACCTGGACCTTCTGAGGCTCATAAAGACAGGAACAAAGTCGTCCTTCTGTCACTTGAAGAACGACTCCGGAATAAAAGGCCTGATGTCTCAGGAGGACAATGAAAAACGAATTCCTCCTTTGTTCATCTTTAGTAGAATTGATGCATCGATCCAGAATGCTGCCGCCTGCGTCCTCACTGGATCTACGAAAGCGGAGAACATCAGCCCAGTTTTAAAGTCCTTCCAATGGCTCCTGTGTCTCAGTGATTAGACTTTAAAGGTATTGTGGAGGATTTTTTAAAACACCCGCCCTCTCCACTTAAAAATAAAAAGTGTGTGCAAGAGCGTGCTTAAACCCATTTCTCCTCGTGCATGCCCTGTTTAAAATGTGCTTTTCTCATAGCTCATACAAGCTTACATACAGTGGGGTCTTTATAGTGGACTTAATTGCAAACTAATTTAACTGACCATTCAGACAGGTGATCACTGCTCTTTGCTATGTTGGTCATGTAACGCCTACAGTACGCTGTGCCTGCGCCAACTTTTTTTATTAGTCACCACTGTTGGGTAGCGGCAGCCTATGGCAACAGAGCTGTGACACCAAATCCCATGGTGCTTTGCGAGGACAGGTCTCCATACAAAGCATTCTGGGATATATCTGCCTCTTGAGGCATTTCTTATCTTCTCATACATTAAGTAGACACTTTTTCTCATACAAATCTCGGCCATTTTCAAAGAACCGCGGTGAGAAAGGTGAGCTTCAATGACTGTCTGAAACCGTAGCTCACCACAGATATACGCCTGAAAGGGCGCATGTGCAGAAAAAGATAGCTAAGGGGACGAGCACGTAGGACGGCCTTACGTAAACATATCACCAGAATGATTGACAATTATTACGACCATTTATGGAGATGGTCCACCAGGAAATAAAATATCATTCTCTATACCTTTAAATACTTCAGTAAGACTTGCTATTGAAATGTGCTATAGAGAAAAACTTACCTCGATCAGGTTATGGACTTTTAACAATGTTAGAGGTAATAACAAAAACATAAATAACAGATTATGTTCCTATATTTTTGTATTTTTACAAAAAATGTATAACTTATGTAAATAAGTTGGGTAATTAAACAAACTATTTTAAGAATGTGACTTTTTTTTTATTTCAAATGACAACGAAAGACATGTGTTTTTTAAAATCATAGCAACACTTAATGTATGTATTATTTTATCGTTTTTTTTTCTATCTAGACTGTTGGGTAAAAATGAATTCTTGTCAAAAACAACAAAAAAACAGACTTGAACTTATAGGGTTTGGTCGATCCAATTAATTATAACCACTGATCTAACTAAAGTGGAAATAACTTCATCCTTCAGTAACTTTACTGATTATTAGGTTAGCTGTTGCTGAGTAAATTGAATATAGATTATTTAAAATAAACAATATTGCTTCCTTTTCCACTTTATTTTATTTAAAAAACTTATCAGCATTACTGCTTCTCCATAGCCTCTGTTTTTTTTTGTTAAAATGGAACAACAAAATTATAGAAATGTATTCAGCTATAAAATGATGCTTTTATATCCAACCTTGAACTCGAGGGCCTGGTTTACCATCTGCTACTCTGTCTATTTGTGTAGGAGTGACTGTGCATTCTTTTGGAGTTGAGTCAATTTGTTTAACTTTGCTGTGTTCATGAGGCCCAGTGCATGTGCTGGCTGCTTTTTTATCAGAAATATTTAAAGACCTCTGCAGACTCATCCAGCATCCCTGCGGGAGGAGGACTCCTCGCTCAGATCAATGCCAATACTCAAGAATGTCGATCTTTCACTACCCACAACAGAATATTATTTTTTTCCCCCTGCCTTTCATTTCTTGTTCTTTGGCCCATTTTTGTGGTTCTTTGAAGTAAATAGTGAAAGGATCCCAGACTGTAGCAAATTACCTGAAGACTGAAACATTTTTGACATAAGTCCCGAGAGATGAGGGCAGGCCACTTTTCCCAGCGGCCCCTTTGGCGTTTTTTAATCTGAGGCTGAGGGAGACAGCAGCGCTGACAGAATGATGGGACAGCTGGACATGCTTCCAGGCCGACAGCAACCAGCAGAGGAAAAGCCAGGATAGGGGCCACTGCAGACATCTCAGCACAGAGCCGGCAACTATGGACAGGAGCATGAAAAGAGACTGACAAGAGGGAAGCCATGAAATCTAGGAGACTTAGATTGATGGGGTGCATGCATTGAGGGATCCAGTGATGGAAGATTTTCAGCAAAAAAAAAAAAAATCTGATGCAGAAATAGTAGCAAGTCTTCAATCAGCAAGGAATGGGTAAAAAAAAAGGAACTTTAAATTCATCACCTATAATGAGGGATTCTATGAGAGAAGAATTTGATCTGTGTTTTTTAGGATGTCCAGTAGGAGAAAGAAACTGCTGCTTCTGATTGCATGTTCCTGTTTTCTAATATGTCAACATTTCATGTTCAATGCTAATAAACATTCATGATTAGACCTGCTCATAAAAACATAATTATGGGAAAATACCAACCATTATTGCCCCAATTCTTAAATTCCTCATCCTGATGATTACAATTCCCACATTGGTTCATCTTTACAACTTTGGGCTATTGTGCTAGACAAGATTTATTTTATATATATAAAAAAAAAAAAATCAGTTGATCTATTAAGTGAGCTGCAGAACCAAAGAGCCACTAGCAGCTCTGCAGATAAGAGAGGAAAACTGTGATGCTATATCTGTACGAATGAAAGTGCAGCAGCTTAACGTTTAATCATTGTTAAAAAAAACCAATAAGTAGAAAATGAAATTGGTTGAAGGTATCGCTTAGTTACGACAAATTTATTTAATACTAAATAAATTTTTTTATCACTTAGTTACGACAAATTTATTTTGTATTAAGTTGTCAGTACAGGGGCCATAACAGAGGCCATAAACAATTCTACAGGGGCACTGGCCCCTGTTGGACCCTGCCCAGAGGGGACAAGTAACAAAGTACAAATAATTCATTACTTTATTTATGTAGATATTTCAGCTTTCTTTATTTTACTGGAGTAATTGTTTTTTTAAACACATTTTTATTTCTACTCCTTACATTTTAAAAATGGACTCATTAGTTTTGTTTCATTTAAACTCTTTTTCATTATGGCCTGTTAGTATTAAACAAAATAAAATAAACATTGAAGTAATTTGTGTGATCCAAATAATGAATTTCTTTGTGGTTGGATGCGGTGCTGCACCAACTTGTTGTTTAACACATACCAAAATAAACAGTTTTTCAAGAAGATGCAAAGCTGATTCTACACTGTAACCATTGGTTTTAAAGCTAAGAAAATTAAGTATAAGGAAGATATTATCATGTTCCGGTTTGTAAAGGATCCAAATTCACAGACTGAAACTGAGGTGCTTTCTTGCAGATTTAATGTAGATCAAAAGGCAACAGAAGGTAAGTCCAAAAACCAAATACAGGCAAAACCAAAACACAGGAGACGTCAGAAAAAACACAAATGAGGAGCAAGGGACAATGAGAAACCAGCCAACAGTAACTGAAGAGGAGGAGTATATATGCCAAACAGAACAAAGACTGGAGTAAACAACTGATTGGGAGCAGGTGAGGACAGAAGGATCTAGAAGGGACCTAGAGGAAGGAGACTGACACAAGCGAGCAACAGAGGGTAAACAAGATATATATATAAGAACTCAAATACAACCAGAAAACAACAAAGAATTGAAATGAAACCAATTAAAACTCAAAAGAAAACTTATACAAAACCAAAAAGTGCAAAACTGTGACACATCTAGATGTCACAGTCTTTGTTTTGTTATGTTTATTTAGAGTATTCAGTCTTACTTTTCTCCTTGTTTTAGTGTCTAATTATTATTTTGTTGTTTTCTTGTTAGTTCCTGTCCTCCAGGTTTTCCATTTGTTGTCCTCTGCTGCCCTCTTGTGTCCTCTATTCCTAGCTCTGTTTTCTGCTCTGTCCCNGCTTTTTCCCTGATGACTCTTAGATTCTGGTTCTTAGGATATTTTTGTTGGATTTTTTTTGACTCCTGTCTTGTGAGGTATTTTGTTGGATTTTTGACTCCTGACTCAGAGCCTGTTTACCTATTAAATCACTTTATTCATCTCAACCTACTCATCTCTGCATTTGGGTCCTCTAACCAACACCACCAAATCGTGACACTAGAATTGTAAAAAAAATTTCCTTAACCCTTTAAAGACTGATCCAAGAATAAAACAAAACAGAAAATTACTTTTTTCTGTTTGAATTCCTTATTTGCCCTTTTAACAAAATATGTAAAAAGAAAAAACATTTTTGATATTAATAATTTATTACTATGCAATAAGTCAAGATTATTTTTGTGTAGTCTTCTACTGGCTGTTATCAGGTATATCTGATTGTGTACAATAGGATTTTGAGCAAAGTTTTTGCCATTAAATTATGCAAAAGGTGTCAGACGCAAAACATTTCAGAAACCGTATGTATCAAATACGATACATTTGGCATTATAGGGTTAATAGGGTAGTACTGTAACCAGTGTAAGGTTGAAAGCATCTGTCCTTAAGATTTTTTCCTGCTTTACTTTTATTCTTGAAATGGTTTTAAAAGTGGTACTTTCATACTTTTACTTGAGTAGATATCTTAAGTTGATACTCTACCAAAGTTTTTTGTTTGTTTATTTTTTTTAGGATTTATACTTCTACATGAGTAATAAACATAAATAATTTTGACACCATTGTTCCTGCCTAGAACCGTCCATGGCTTGAACTTTGAAAACTATCTGGCTGCTTAGTTGTATGGACAGAGATTGGTCCTTCCTTTGTGGAGCTGTTCTCCAGTAGCATGTGAGGGTTCCCTCTGGGTACTCCTGTTTCTACCCTGCCTCTGAAAACATATATTTTAGGTTAAATGGCCTCTCCAAATTGTCCTCAGGTGGGTGTGTGCATGTGTGCTCATACTTCTTCTCCCTCCCTGTTACACACCAAAAACAAAAATGTAATTTGTTTTTACTAAATCTTTAATGTAAATCGTATTTTAGTTGTACAGAGAATTTTGAAGTGAAGCTATTCCTTTAGGTTAATTGCATTGCAAACTACATCAAATTTCAACTTGACATGCTAGCAACAGTTCTGTTTGGAGAGGCAGTTTTTTTTTTTTTTTACATATGATTTTAGCAGGGTTGCAACTACATACTTTCTGAGGTGTTTGCATCTTTCTTTCTTAGTTCTTTGCCAATAAGTAATATCATCAAACAAGTGTTATTTAAAAGGTTTAAATAAATTACACATCTTGCTAATGTTTTCAGTGTAATAAATATTGAGGAATCACTTGGTTTGATTCCTACACTACCACCTAGTATTAGACCAACTTGTTGTCTTTCCCTGCTTATCACTCTTCTTCCTTTCTTTTTCTCCTTCTGGATTGTCACACCTGAACGACATGAACTTTGTTAAATATAGCAGTCTTAACACATTCTGATGATGTCATACTTTATGAATTCCAATTTGGATCTAAATGAAATCTCTCTTTAGACTTGTCAGAAGTTATTAAACTTGCTTCATTGGACCTAAAAACAAGTTAAATCAGGCTATTCTCTAATGTCTATGATTTATATATGCACAAAAGCTGTTAAACAAAGAAATGCAAACTTTCACATATTGCTTTGGCGCCACCTGATGTAGCAGTACCTCTATGCACTGCATACACTGCATAGGCATACCCCCCTTTATGCTCCACAGTATTTAAAATTTAAATTTATGGGAGACAGCTAATATGGGAAGACGGCGGTAAAGAGGGGTGAAATACCGTAGTGTCCTGTTCAAAACGGCAGACAGCTATGTTTAGATGTAGAACGTCAAAAGTATTTGGAAGTGGGAGAAGCACCTGATAAATCTCCTGGCACACTGGCAGTTAGGCAGGCTTAGACAGCAATATCCCTCTACTAGTCTGCATGCCCAGTCTGCATGGTCACCAGCTACTCTACCCTTTACTTTACTTCTTCAGGTCTTAACTTAAATTGGATCACAAGTCAATGAGAGGCATCATTGGCAACAGAAAAACTTTGTGGCCTAAATTAAATAATGTTAGCTGTTACACAGTAAGTAAATATATTTTAAAACAAACAAACATGAAGTTTTAAGGAGATGGCTACAGGTTCAACTCCTCCTGGCCAGTAGGTTGTGCTTTGACACTCACTTTCTAACCTTTGGTTAGCATTAACAAACTCACCTTTTTAGAAAGAAAGCTGCAGTCTCCATGTGGTTTCGGTGCTCAAAGCTTCACTGATGTTCTTCCTGTTTTTTACTTCCTCTTTGGACTGAGCTTCTAGGATCTGGCAACGCCTTAGCTCTGTCTCATGTGACTTCTAACTACTACTGTATATTGCTGCAGAGTTCTTTTGTGTCGATGTTTGCATCGTAACCAGAAGTAACTATTTTGAAACTGTCCAAATTTATATATCGATCAATTATTAAATTCTAAATTAACTTGAGACCAATGAAATTATTAGATTATTATCATTTGGATGTGAATAAAAATGGGATGTCATGATTATCTAAATGAGTGGTGTTTGTGTGTTAATTTAGGATACAGGTAATATTAGAAAAAGTTTTTTTCTGGATGTGCTATTTTCAGAGAGGTACAAGGTTGCAGTTTATTTTTTAATTAGGTTTTGATATTATTGATCATGTTTTCAACAATATGATGTTCTGTTTATACATGTTGGAGCTTAGCCTGTTTTTCAGTATAGTCATGTTTTTTTTTTTACTAAACTTATGACTAAAGGATGATTTATACTCAGAAACCAGGTTGTCTGCTTGTGTGTCGCAGTGAATGCAAATCTGCTCCCACCCCTTCTGCAGACACTCTGGTGCACCTCTCCAAAATTGTAGGTGACTGAGACAGTGCCGCTGACAGGAGGCCTCTGATTGGTCAAATCTACATCCGCTCTACACTATGCACTATGCATATTTCCTGTTTAGTACCTTACCGGCTTGTTTTGTTTGCATGACCGCTATTATGGAAAACGACTTGTTAAGATGGAACAGCTATAAGACCGAGGTAGGCGAGAATACTGGGACTTTTTTCCCACCTGGATCTCCGCTCTTTTTAGACCTCATCTTGCTCCGTTGTTGCACAAACTTGAACCTTCCATTTTTCCACTTCCTCACCACCTCAGCCGTATCTAGACCCACAGCTAGTTCGTGATTGTCCCTCTTGCATTGTGGAGTGGAATACCATAGCTCAGACCACGCTTCAAAATAGGGCATATATAAAAAAAGCATACTTTATACCTGCAACAAGCTCACTGCGATACGGGAGAATAACCAGCCCTTAACTGGATGTGCTCTCTTCCATCCTTCTTCCATGGAAGCTGGTTCAGAACTCGTCTGCCTGGTTGAGTGTTTCTTGAACGGGACCGCCTGTAGAGCTGGTTGACAGTTGCCTTCTGTATCTCTGTTTCTGTCTCCTTGAGCCCCAATCGACCTCTGCAGATAGTCGCTCACACTGAGTCTGGTTCTGATGGAGGTTTCTTCCTGTTAAAAGGGAACTTTTCCTCTCCACTGTCGCTACATGCATGCTTGGTGTGAGGAGTTGCTAAACAGTCAACAACAAAATGCTGTAAGCTCATCCAGGAGGAGCATATCTTCCAAGTCAGTAAGTGACTCGATGAAATCATCTACTTTTCTTTTATAGAAACTTTTAACCAGTCTGACTGGTCTCTGTAAAGGGCCTTGAGATGAATTATATAAATCAACTGAACTGCATCACCACTGAATAGGGCTGTAAAGTTTTTTTGTTGGAAATTTAAAAAATTGCATGAAAACACTACCCTCAAACCCAGTCAGCAACAGAGGTCTGGTCATAACTATCTCCATGACTGGGAGAGCTGGTAAATTTATTTTTATGATCTATGACACTGACTTTAAAGAAATGGAGGGTATTCCAGCTAAATCAGGAGCATTGACATTGCTTCAGCCTGCAGCTTCTGGTTGATGTCAAACACGTCAATGCATTTCTTTGGTTGAAACATTTCTGTATTCGAGGTATCTATTAACTTCCAGTAAAGATATATTTTTGGGAGTTTGTGAATTTACAAATCTCCCGACAACTCATCTTTCTTGCAAGGTAAACCTTCATCTGGCTTTATTATTAAACATCTAATCTCAGAATAAGGGTAAAAAAGATAAAAAAAATACTGAATGATGATATACTTTCCTCACTGCTATGCAAGAAAACCACACCAAACATCAATTTCAGTTCTCGAGCAAGTTGCTACAAAGTGGAGTATTTCCTAAATGATTTGGAATCAAGTTTCCTGATAATTGAAATGGACTGTTCTCTGAACAGGGGAAATGGGAGGTAATTAATTACATTTATCTCACTGGTGGGTAACGTCCCCTCGTCTATCTTGGAGCTTCTTTGTGAGACCAAACATGCTTTAAGCAGACAGGAAGTAACTTGATCCAAACAGGAGGGAATCCAATCAGAGCTTGCAAGCTTGTTTTTCAGGGCAGACCAATTATTTTTGACATAAGGTGCTTTTCACTCATGCAATAGTCCTCTCTGTTTTCAAGGCCCGCTATCACGTTGGTCCACTGGCTTCTTCTCAGCTTTAAAAAGACATTTTGCCAAAGATGATGAACAATGGTCGTCTTTTCAGAGATCCAATAACCTTTTCTTCCTGAGGGACCCTGGCTGTAATCAAGAATGCCGCAAAGTGTCTGCCTGCAACTTTCCAAGTTGTGATCTTTCTCTCACTGCTCGCAGATGTATTCCGATTCAAAGCTCAATTGATTTATTGTCAGCAGGATCTAACATGAAACTGGGTTTCAGATGGCTACAGCACATTGCCACATTGATCTCAGACAATAAACTCTGTGAAGCCAATTTTCTAGGGAAACTATGTAGATGAGAGACTTCCTGTTGTAAGTCTGCCAGTGTTTCTTTTTTCTTTGCTTCTGGACTATACGGGATACTACAACTTGCTCAGCGTAGCTTGCCCCATGGGTGGGCCATGACCCTCCCTACCTGCTGCGTGTATTCCTGAGCTTCTCTGCTTGGCCCTTTTTAGAATCCATAGACAACCTTATGGGTTAAAGGTCAGCCAACGCAACAGAAGTAGACTACTACAAATAAGTCTGTGACTTCTTTTTTTTTTTTTTTAGCAGAAACTTTGGAGATTTTGTCTCAGTGTCACCCTCGTCTCTTTTTTCTTGTGTAACCTCATACTGCTGAGAAGCATGTGTGGACATCAGGCTGTCTGGGACCTTTAGGGGCCCCTGCTGACAAACAGAGCAGTCGGTCCTTATCAGCTTCAGCAACCCAGTACTTGGCTGTCTCAAACCAGATTTCTGACTCATTACAGTAAGCAGAGATTAAGGAGGATCTTGAATAAGAGCTGTCTGCACCTCCTTCTCGTTGCTTCGGTTTCTGGCTTTCATGTTTCCCAGCTAACAGTGCACAGACAGAAGTGCTGTACACTATTTACCACCAGAGGGCTTGGATATAAATACAAAAGAAGCATTATTTTAGAGTCCAAAAAGCAGCATTCAAGAAATGTATAATATAACGTCAGAGTTATAACATTAAAATGCATCATCAGCCTGAAAAAGAAAAGACGTTTTTGAAGCAAACACCTGGCAGCAGTGTTGGAGGTGAGCAGAGCTTTTCTCTTTATTGGGGATCTGGGGATTCCCACTGCAGCCCCTATGCAAGGACAAGTACAAGAGCACAGGAAAGGGGAAATTAGTACCCGGCTACACAGTCAAGGTTGGAGTAATAAAGCTGCACTGTGAAAGTTTAACTGGAGTCCAACTGATCAGTTGTAAACAGTGAGTATTTAGGTACGGGTTGGTCATTAAGGTAGCTCGTAACATATTCATGTGTTTGTTGAACATTATGATTAGCAGCGCAGTAAAAATTATGGTTTAAGTGTGAACAGCAACTTTTTTCATCCAGTTCTTTAAATAAAAAGATTGTTTTGTTTTAAATGTTTGAATGCAAAAAGGGATCAAGAGATTACAGCCCTTTAAAAATATTTTTCTAATTATTTTTAGAAATAACAATTGTTAGTGTTATTAAATTTCTTTTTTTATGTATTCCTAATTTTTGTTTCTAGATTTGACTATATTATCTATTCATAATGTGCTTGACATGTGTCACTCTATTGGTATGTGCTGCAGACTTTCTACCCCATCAATGGGATTTTAATCTTGTTAAATAAAGGAGAGGAAATGAATAAATGAATGCATGTTTGGAATATGGTTAAGTGTAGCTTATGGTAAGTGGTAAAGCAACAGATAAAATCAAAGTCAAACTGTTGTTGGCAATTTTATGTGTATAAATAAATATCAAAAATTAAGACTCCAGGGCAGGATTCATATCCAGGACCTTCGTGCTGCAAGGCATCATTGCTACCAGCTGCATCACCCTTCATTTGATTCCTTTTGCATCGATCATATACAAGTATTAATATCAAAATGCATAAAAAGAATAATGTGTATTTCATTATTTTACACAAACCGCAGATTAGGCTCAGCAGCTGCTAGGTTGCACAGTTCACAAAGGCTGCCAACTTTCTGCAGAGTCAGTAGCTACATTCCTGTAGTCTGCAGGATGTCGCCTTCTGATTAGGTTCAAACCATAAATACTTTCCTCAGCCAAGAAGCTGGATCCCAGCTTTAGAAATACAGTTAAAAGTGATGTAAAGCATATCACGACTGAGGACTGTAGGTCAGGCAATCTTGTTCGTACAAAAGACTTAACCAAACTTTTGATGAATAAACTTTTAAATAACATTTTCATTTCCAAGGAATTTTGGTTTGGATCAAAAATTCAGTATCTTCATCTTGGTTTGTCTAATGAGGATCACCTTTATTACAAATAAGCATTTATGATACAAGCGACTACCACAACTGAATCCTATTATCTTTAAATTTTGATCTAATAAAATTATTGACTATTATTTTCAAGGCCAAACCTCCATGGGGCTTGAAGAAAATTTTTTGATATTTCTATTTCTATCACTATCTAATGCTGCAATCAACAGTCAGATGATCAGACTGTTCACATAAGCCATTGTAAACTGATTGCAGTTTGGGCAGTACTCTTTACAGTCTATGAATAATATGCATCATCTAATAGTATTCCTGCATCCCATCTATTTTTTAAGATTTATTGCACATTTAATCCTTATTTCCAAAATTAAGTTGTTAATAATCTACCGTCTGAAAGGATCTAAGTAAGAAGTCAGCCTGAGTCTGGCTGTCTTATGCAGAACAGCTGCAGTTCTAGCTGCAGGACCCAGAAACATGAAAAACAAGACATTGTGAATAAAAAAATATTGAACTACTATTTCCTACCAGCTTCTTGTTCCATCTTTGTCTCCTCATTCTGGCCTGTTCCTCCATCTCTGCTGTCTCTTCCTGTTTTTGCTGCGTTCACACATAAACCAGAGAGTGAATAAACTATTATGCTCTTTATATAGAGTAAAAATGTCACGTAGTTTGTCTTTTTGGCTTCATCTGGAATAGGAATGTAAGATGTAGTGCAAGAACAAAAACAATAACAATCAGCTTTGATAAATAAAATAATACAAAAATACTTATACAATTATAATTACAATAATTCTCATATGCTAGATGTGGAAATATTACTTTGCCCCCTGGATTGTCTACTTGGAATAAAGACTCAAGACTCTACATCAAAGAATGTGGACTATATCATATCACTGGGCTTTTCAGCAGCCAAACGTATAATATTGCTGAACTGGAAAAAAAAGGAACTATGATTGTTTTCATGTACAGAATTGGAACAAAGACTTTTTGGAATTGGTTGCTATGGAACAGGCCACCATAATCCTAGACAATCAACCAGATTCCAGATTGTCTGGACCTTGGCCCACACTGAAAATGTATTTACAAAAACGTACACAATAACCACCTGTTACTGTCTTGATAAGTGACCTCTCTACCTTGTGTATTATGGCAAACTCTGATGTGTGTAGGTATGTGTGTATGTGTAGGAGTATATGTGTGTATATACGTATATGTATGTCTTTGTAACTATATGTCTGTATATGTGCAAACAACTGTATATTTATATTTTAAAAAATTAAATAACAGTAATAACATTAGATAAACAATGAAATATCAAGTTTACCTTTTTCTCTTCAAAGCTAATTTTTTTTCTCGTGAAGTTTACACTGGTTCTTTTTTTGTTTATGTTTTAATCTGGTGCCAAGACCAAGGTTTTGTTTTTTCATGTCTAAGTACTGATTTGTCATTATTTAAGTTTTTTGATTGGTAAAATTCATACTTTCATCAAAAAATCCAAATGTCTTTTTGTTGATATATTTATACAGTAATCATCGTACATCATACATGACAAA
>NW_015150505.1:801270-806190 GCF_000732505.1 Cyprinodon variegatus
GTAGCAGGCTTGAGAAGGCAGATTACAGTGACAAACTGAACTGCCTGGTAGCGGGCTTGGGAGGACATCAGCTCCTACTTAGTGGAGGTCCCTATGCTAACTGCAATGGTGCTAGGAAGCATCCTGCTTCCTGGTCCCAGCTCCATCTGAACTGTCAACACTATTCGATTTGCATTTATCATGATGACCACTGAACAACTTCAGCCATGGCTTTACAATGATTAGTGATTTGGGGTGTTTAGATAGAGCCTAGCAGAAAAAGTTAGCAAAGGCAGGTCCATCTGCTCACTCCATTTAACACATAGCGCAAAGCAATGAGTGGTAAGAAGCTTCAATCAATCAATCAATCAATCAATCGAACAATCAATCAATCAATCAATCAATCAATCAATCAATCAATCAATCAATCAATCAATCAGGCTGTCTTCATGATATATGCAACATACACATTATTGGGGGTTCTAGACAAGGACCAGTAGGTGTTTTGGCCCCTGTATTTAATACATAATATTAGATTAATTCATTAGAAATGATAATGTACGCTGGCACAGTCAACACAAATCATTATTACACTTTTTTTTTTTACCTTTACAGTTCTATTTTGACTATAATGTAATATTTAAGTTACATTTTTGTTGCATTTTTAGCTTACCTTTCATCTGCTTTTTCTGAGTTTTCCAGAGCAGCAAATGGCTGTTTGGTTCCGGTATTATTTCAAACAGTGAATTACTGGCCTGTTTTTTTTGTGTCATTCTAGGGCTGGGCGATATGGCCTAAATATAAATTCTCAGAATTTTTTATTTTTAATTGGATTTCCGATTTTTTTCCGATTTTTTCCGCTCCTAATTATTAAGGAAAGCAATTAGTACAAACGAGTCACCATGTCTTTGGCTATGGGCGGGGGCACATCATTACCACCACGCTGTTGGCAGCCGTGCTTCTGTTAACAGCTAGTTTGTTAGCTATCTGGACTGGGAACATTTTTCTGACCGTTTTAAAATGTCAATACAAAACCCCATTTCTTCTGATACAACTGCATCTAAACAAAAAACTCAAACCCCCCCTCCCTCACCGGGAACCTTGTGNCTTTCATCTGCTTTTTCTGAGTTTTCCAGAGCAGCAAATGGCTGTTTGGTTCCGGTATTATTTCAAACAGTGAATTACTGGCCTGTTTTTTTTGTGTCATTCTAGGGCTGGGCGATATGGCCTAAATATAAATTCTCAGAATTTTTTATTTTTAATTGGATTTCCGATTTTTTTCCGATTTTTTCCGCTCCTAATTATTAAGGAAAGCAATTAGTACAAACGAGTCACCATGTCTTTGGCTATGGGCGGGGGCACATCATTACCACCACGCTGTTGGCAGCCGTGCTTCTGTTAACAGCTAGTTTGTTAGCTATCTGGACTGGGAACATTTTTCTGACAGTTTTTAAAATTTCAATACAAAACCCCATTTCTTCTGATACAACTGCATCTAAATAAAAAACTCAAAACCCCCCCTCCCTCACCGGGAACCTTGTGGGTTGCTAATGTTTCCAAGTCACTATTCACTGCCGTTTCTGCTATCTTGGCTGCTGCTAGTTCATACAACTGAGCCCGCGTTCCCATCCTCCATCGTCCCCTAAACCTATGTTTAGGTAGTAATGCGTTTAAGCCCTGCAGTTCCATACAGCAGATTAGTTTTATAACCTTTTTGAGAAAAAACTTCTCACTCACCTGTAGTTATGATGTCATTTGCTAATTCGTGTGACGCTAGCGCTAGCCAAACTGCAACCTGAAAGTAATGCTGCTGCTACAGCAAATCAGGGGAGACGAAAATTCTCCGTTATAAAAAAATTTGGTTTTATTTGTCTAAGATCGTCTGAAACAAAACATTTGAATTAATTAATTAATTTTTTTTGTCCTGGCCTATGTCATTCATTTGTCTGTTGCCCCCACAAGAAAAAAAATTGGCCCCACCCTTGCCCCCCTGCTAAATTTGGTCTAGAACCGCCCCTGCTAATGTTTGTTCCAACCTTTTTCTTGTATTTTTCTTTTTCATTTAGGTGTGATGTGGTCAGTTTTAGGAAATTATATCACATGGTTGGAAGTGAGGCTGTACTTGCTTAGTTTTTATTGATGTTGCTTCCTAGAAGGTTGTGAGCTCTAGTCCTGGCCAGACCCTTCTCTGTCTGAGTGTTTTTAATCGTTTCCTCTACGCTTATTTGTTTAATTTTACACTCTATGGGTTTAAATTTGTAGATGCCTGCTTCTTTTTTTGTTTGTACTAATGTGTCTGCATTGATCCCTGTGGTGGACTGGAGACCACTGGGTGTACACCAGGGTGTATCTCTCCCAGCCCTGTCAGGATTAGATTGGTATCAAAAATGAAAATCCTTAGAGACTGGGACACTAGGATTTTTCCTGCACATGCAGGAAGGCATCCTTTCTTTTTACTTCCAACAAATTTAAACTTTCTCTGATATTTCCTCCAATGTCCTCCACTTTTTTCAGTTACTTGTTCTGCAGAATGAGCTAAAGAGCTCTGGATTTTTTTGTGCTGTAGATGCAGACCAGTAGAATCTAAGATCAGAAATAACAGTTGCTGGATGAATAAAATTGTGAAAATGTTTGCACTTTTTCCTCGGTGTGCTCTGTGCAAGCTGTACAGTATCCCAGATGTTTAGATGGATAACCTGGCATGTGTTAATCCTGATTCACATAATTGTTTGTCTTTTGCATTTCTTTGTGGGCCTTCTCCAGGATTTACCTTCCACCTATCCTGTGATTCATTAAAGAAAAAAGTGTAAAATCTATGCTTTCCTTAAAATTTCTTCAAACTCACGCTACCATCATTGCGATTGTGTGTGATATACATCTAGTGACATCTTGGAACATCATCACAGCACATAGAGCCAAAGGGAGGCGACGCGGTTTGCTGAGAGGGAATCCGTACTTTCTAAGATGAAAGCAAAATCTGATATACAGAGATAGAAAAAGTCAGCTAAGCTTTATTACTGCGTGTTTATTTATGATGCTGCGATGTCCCTGCATTTCCACATGCACCATTTTAAACAAAAGCTTAGAGAGATGAGCACACTATCTGTGTCTGAGAAGTGTTGCGTGAGACGATGTATGTAGTTTATCAGAGCTTTTCTTTTTCACCCTTTTCATCAGCCTCCCTATTTCCAAGTTCTTCATAATACATCTTGAATAGGACCGCACTTATCTGTCATTGAGGTTCCCTCTTTTTTTTCACTCTGCCCTAAATGATCAGACCACCAACTTCTCATCCCTCCTAAAGAGTAAAGACAAGCAGATATGATGAAACAGAAGAAATTCTGCTCAGAGCTACGGGACCTGGTGGTACTTTGTCTGGCCCATCTAGATGGTTCTGATAGGAAAGGACGATAAGAAACATGAAAGTACCCTGTCATCAGCTCTTTTTCCTTCATCTCTTCTATGTCCTACAACATCACAGCAGGGGAAAAGACAATACTTGTGCGTCGTACTGCTTCTCAGAGGGGAAATGTTGGTGGCTTCAAACGAGCATAAGATTTTTCACATCTACTGCATTCGCTTCTCAGTAGCTGTTGCTGCTTCTTCGTGCATTAGATGGTAGGGAAGCTCTCAGTCATGTTTTACTAATGATCTGATACTCTTTTGAAAAACATTTGAGGCTCTGACTTCTAGTGCCAGGGCAGCTGGCTTGTATGATCTACAGTGAGGTCTGTCTGTTCTGCCAAGCTTATTTTCTCTTGTCTTAGTTGGTCTTAAAACAGCATTTCTTCAAAGCTGGCTAATCTTACTTTATCTCTAGATAGCTATGATGGCTGACTGTGAGTCTTAGGGGTCTGTTTCATGTTGTACTTAACAATCATGCTGCTTCTTTTACAACGCCTATCCCCACGCCTTATCCCGTGAAAAAATCTGTCTTTTGACTTAAGCCCAAATTTGCAGTGGCTTCAACATTTTTCACACAGACATCAATGTATTGTTGTGGCATTTTTTTTTTAATGGCAGACCGATAGAGTGGAGCCAATGTTTTTTAGGTGGAGGGGGAAGCAATTGGAGTTTTTATTATTTTTTACTTATGACAGTTTAGATGAGTCGATGTTAACCTCATATGACCCAAACTGTTACCCTTAGAAGAAAGATGTGTAAGAGGGACCCAGAGAACAAACCTGGCTGCAGAGAGCTGTAATCAGAGATATAGCCAAGACGGCAGGAGGAACTTTGGATGAGCTACATCCAAAGCTCAGATGGTGATTCTTTGTTTCCTTCAGTGAAAGTAAACCCGAATAATCCTATTCTATTGATGAATTACTGTTTGTATTTACAGGGACATCCTTTAAACTCAAAACAAAGAAACCAGTTACAGAAGACTGAATGAGATGTCGCTCTTTGGCATAACAGAGGCAGAAGCGACGCCTGCAGCTGTGCAGACTTTTGGAGATGCTCCCACCAATGATTACAGGAAGCATCTTTCTGGGTCACACTGGAGGAATGAGGTAGTCCCTGTGAAAATAAACACTAACTTCAAGATGTATTACACCTGATTGTAAAATATCCACCAATGACAACATAAACCCTCACCTATCTTCCTCCAGGGCCAGGGATTGTAGGTACTATTGTGATTGGTCAGTGCAGGTGAGGCCTGTGAGGGAAACAGCATGCCTTCCTCCTCCACAGAAACCTTCCTTTGTTTGTCTCTGACATGGGGAATGTGTGGCTAAGCATCTATGTGGCGCTTTGAGGGCTTGAAATGAGTCCCTTGTATTTTTCTAATGTTTAAGGAGAATTACTTTGATCCTACCAAGCAGGTGGGCATTACTATTGGGGCAGAGTTTGAGACCTTTGTTCCTTTTTTTGTGTAAATGCTATAAGCATTCACACTATTCTGATCCTGTTTCTCTTTATTCTATTATTATTATCATAGCT
>NW_015150505.1:806900-811910 GCF_000732505.1 Cyprinodon variegatus
TCATCCCTGCTGCAACCAGACTCTACAATGCGACACTACAAAAGTAGTAACTTGTGCAATTTTTAATGTGCAATTACTATTTGATACCCTGTGCAATAATCTGTTTTTCTAAATCTGTTTCTGGTCCAGTTCAGTGCATTCCATTTACACTCAACAGTTATATCCGTTACCGTGTTTGGGCCGTTCTCGGCACAATTTCAAAAGGGAAGTGTAAAAATGGCTTTTACTGTATGTCCATTTTTCAAAGCCTTTTCATAAATTGGCCCTAGATCACATTGAATGATTTAGACTTAGACAACATTTATGAAATTTCATTTAGTAGAGCTTTCAGACAGTAAATAAACAATTTTATTCCATAAAGTGCAGCAGTCATAAAAAAAAGTGTGGGAAATGACTGCTCAACTAAAAAAACAACCTGTACAATGCCTACAAATAACCCTCAGAAAATGTTCTTATTTGGAAAACACTCTTTTTTCCACCTGGATTCAAAATTAAGCAAAAAGAAATGACAGAGGTAAGAACGCTTTGACACGTTGTTCAGTTGAGGTTAATTATTGTGGTCGTCTTTTGCTGCTGGATGAGTAGATGCTTGGTAAATTTATACTTTAACTGTATGTTAGTTTATGGGGTTCAGTTGAGGTTGCAACAGTAGTAAAACTGTGAACAAGATATAGAGTCGGGCATTTCTGGGTTTAGTTTGGTTTCTGATCGCACTGTTTAAAACTGTGTTTGTAGTAGTTTATGAACATTAACATTCCTGTGGATACACAAATGTCAAAGGCTGTGTTTGAATCCGGCAGATGGATCCTCCTAAGGCCAGATTGGTCGGCCGATTATATCATAGCGTTGCACAAAGGCCTGTTCAGATTGGAAGACTCCTCGTTATTCGGCCGACCACTTTTTGCCAGTTTTGAAGGACAGGTCTGCTGTATCCTACATAGTCTTCAGCATCCCATGATTCATTGCGAGTCCAAGCAACCGGAATGCTCCATGCTCAGAGGAAAGAGGGAAATGGAAGAATTGTGTATATTTTAATTGCAGTTAAATATTATACAAGTATGTGAAAAATCTTGTTTTAAATCAATGAAAATAGTTGTTTTAAATAAAATAAACGGGTAATGTTTAGTTTATTGAAAGATTTAATCTGTCCCTGTCTAAATCGGTTTCGTTGATATTTAAGCTGAGATCGTAAAATCACTACACTGTGGGGACTATAACTCTGATAGCTGTGACGATGGTACTGCTGCTGAAGCTCCTCTTAATTGAAACTAGCTTCCAGAACAGTAGTGAAAAGTTCAGTGTCCATTCTTTGCCTGCTTTGTGAGTAAACTGTCATGTTTGCTAGGCAACAGAGCTGATACTAAGCGAGGGGGGGTAAAGCTGGAGAAGGCCAGACCCGTTTGGTCCATAGTTAAAACTCTTCTAAGCTCCTCATTTTAACTACCTTCAATGGACTTAGTCCAGGTAGAACGGGTCCTTAGAGGATGCAGCTGCCGAATTTCAACACACCATAAATTTTACTAAGGGGCCTTACAGCATTCACAGTAAAGGAGATTAAAAATGGATACATTCTTCCCCTAGAACGGGGTTTAGGGGTTCAGCTGAACTAATTTTAGAGAGAATTGAATTTCAAATGTGTCGAATGAAAGTGGAAGTTGATATTACTCAAATTAAAGGTTTTCTGGATAAAATGTTCCACTAACTGATGTTAAAATGAAAAACTCAGCAGACCAGGAAAATTTTTATGAGTCAGGAGATGGAGAAAGGAGAGCTGCATGTGGCTGGAAAACAACACTTTAACCTCTCCTCCAAGCAACCAAACACATCCATTGGTTTCATTCACCTTGCCTGCTGTTGGTGGGTCACAGGTGGTGCTGATGGACAGCAAACGGTTTCTGTCAGTCTGCCCCAGAGCACATGTGGCTACAGTGTAGCTGACCACCATCACAGCTTCAATGTGTCTGATTCTGTTCTGGACATAACCCTCTCCTTTGATCTGGGCTTGGGACCAGCACCAGGAACACAAAGAGCTGTGGACCCTGGAGGCATTATTATTATGTTTTTTTTTTATTTCATTTTTATTTTCATCAATTCATCTTAAGTTGAAGGGTACAAAGAACAAAATACATTTATACATGTTTATACATTTTACAAATCCATCTTAAGTTGAAGGGTACAAGGAATAAAATAAATGTATGCATTTCTATACATTTTGGATTAAATAGTTGACACCATGCTTCCAGCCTTCAGCGGGAAACTGGAGGAACATTCTTCAACCAAAGTGATCTTTGTGTTCTGATGTAGAGATGAAAACCACAACCACCCCATGGATCAGTAGATGTTACTGTTGCTGTGGAGAGGTGGGTCCTTCTGCTTCTGGAGACTTCTCTCTTTCAATCAAACACTTGTGAATATCCTGAATGTTCTCTGGCGTTGAAGTGAGTTTAATCATGTGAACAAACAATTACCTCTTGGGAACGAACACAGGAACAGCCAGGGTCCATTAGAAGGTTCTTGGAGAAAGCATTGAAGGAAAAACGCCTTCTGACTCTCATTGTTGAAGCGTGTCCATATTTGAGTTGGGAGAGTTGAAGGTTTTGGAGAAGGGTTATGAGCTGATAATGCTGATGGGGGGTTAAAGGAAGGGGTTAAAGGTTATGGTTGGGGAGTTGAGCTTCAGGAAGTATTTTTGTCAGTGTGATGGTTTGGATGAAGGAGGCTTTCTTCAGGTTTAGCTGTGGTCAGTTTTCTGAGTGAGGTGCAGCCTTTTTAGAGCCTCTAAAAGAGCTTTAGGTTTCTTTTTCTGAAAAATTTATTTTTGTGTTTTCTTTCTTGTAAATTGTCCATCTCCTGTTGCAGCTGTTTCAGTTCTTCCATTAGGCTCTCTGTTGATTTTTTCCTCTCCTCCTCCATCTTTTTCAGAGCCTCCTCTGTTGATGCGAGGCTCTCTAGAAAGCAGGACTTCTCTGTTTGCCACTGCTGCCTCTCATTGTGCTTCTTTCATAGCTGCTTCTGCGTCTCTGACAGTTTTCTGCTGCTCTGTCAGGTGCCTGGAGTTTTCCTGAATCCAGAGCCGTCTTTGGTTCTCCAGGTCTTGCTGAACTTTGAGCAAAGCAGCCTTTATTTTACAGGTTTCCTTCACTTGCTCTGCTAAGCAGACCTCAGCCTCCTTTGTTGGGGTCTTCTCAGCAACCAGAGCCATTTCCAGTCCAATCATTTTTCTTGCAGCAACTTGATGGTATTGTTTCTCATTCTGCTGCTCCAAATGCAGAGCAGCTTTCTCCTGGTCAAACTCAGCTTTCTGCAGCTCTAACTGCTGTTTCAGCTGCTCCACCTTGTCTCTTTATTGTTGGTTAGCTCTCTCCATTTGGACCAGAGCAGCTTGTAGTCTGGATGTTGCCTTTCAGCTGGTTGGCCTTTCTGATGGCATCTCGGCAGTCTTTGTTTGTCTTAATGCGCTCATCATACAGAACAGCAACCTCATCTTCATGATCTGTTTGCTGCATTTCTATTTTCTGAGTCAGCTTCATCACTTCTTCTCTTAATGAAGCGTTTTCCTGCTGAAGTGCTGAGATCTTCTCGTCTTTGGAGCCTAAGATGGCATTAAACTCCAACTCTTACATTATATAAAGGTTGTTGTTCGAAAAGAAATTTGTATTGGGTACATGCTCAAGTTGTCGCTTAGTTAAAACCATGGCTGTAACACTACAATAAAACACATAAAACACTACTATAATAATTCCATTTAAAAAGAAAAAAAGAAAAAAACAATAAAAATGTTTCTGAAATAAATCCATTATTAGAAAGTTGATTACATAAAAGAGCATATCAGTTTATTTTTAAATGTAGATTACCTACTTCCACAATTGTTTTGGCAAACTTTCCTGGTCTGATCCTGGATCCTTGCAGCTCTGAAAAAAATTGGACCCCTACTTTCCTGCCCGGACCCACAGAACCACAGCTGCACAAAAGCATTTAGACAGAAAAACTTGGAAAACAGCCCAAGTGTCAGGGTTTGGTTGTGGTTTGGAGGACCCAAATGCAGAGGCAGAGGCTGAGGAGATTTCTTGCAGCTTTAATGAAATAAACCGAGGTAACAGAGGCGGGAATCCAAAAAAAGACAAGGAACGTGGACAACAGCATGGGAGGACAGCTAAGACAAGGAACCAACAAAGAGTGAGAGCAGAGGGAGAGCATATATAGCTGACAGAGACAAAGGGAGGGCTAACGAGCAGAAAAGGAGCAGGTGTGAGAGGAGACAACGAGGGAGCCAAGGGGAAAGGAACACAAACACACACACACAAAGGCAACAGAAAAACATGAGAACTAACATAAATCTAGAAATTACAACAAAACTGGAATAAAACCAATAAAACTAGGAAAACAAGGAGCAAAGTAAAGAACAACAGAACCAAGACCATGACACCAAGCCTCCAATTAATAAACCAACTGGTGAACTCCAGTGGACCATTTTACATGGCACCATTGTCACAAACGTGTTTTAAATTAGTGTCCTTTCTGCAGTATGTCTGAAAATGTGTTCCATGTTTTTATGGAATGCACAAGACTAAAGACAATTATTAGCTTTTTAATAAGTGTTCTTTTTGGGAGGGTTTTAACAAATGTTCTATTTGTAGGAGGAGTTTGCCAAAACAGAAGAAACAAGCCAAAGGCCTGACCTTTACATTTTTCAGTAAGTGAGGAAAAGATGGCCATTTACCTGTCCTGCAGAGACAGACTGCAGAAAGAACCTCACCTTGATGCTGTGGCTCTATTGAGGTGCAACGTTACAGCCAGAATAAGGCTGGAGTTTCACTTCCACAGAGCCACACAGAATATGGAAGATTTTATGCATTTGTGGAGTTTTAACAAGATTTTATGTACTGCGTCAGATGATGGAGAACTCATTTAAGTGAATTTTGGCTGACTCTTGTTGTACATAAATACTAGTTTTTTAGCTCGCATTTGCTTTACATAAGTAATTAAATATATTGTTTGATTTTGTAAATA
>NW_015150505.1:812276-833882 GCF_000732505.1 Cyprinodon variegatus
TTTTTTTTGCATTTAACAAAATCATCTTTGTCTGATATCAGAATCAGTTTAATTAAATGAAACATCAAGGTGTGACAAAAAAAGCAAACAAATAAAACTAAAGAAACCTAAAATTAGATGAATACTTTTTCACATAACATTTATCTGGCCAAGGCATGGGAAAAGGACCTTGAAGGGTTACAAGCGAAGCTCTAGAAAGCCTGAATATGATATTTCCTGTGCACTCAGCTCCTCTCTTCCAGACCAGATCTGTATGGTGATTAGTTACTGGGACGTGAAGAGGTATGCACGGTTTGTGAGCAGGAGGAAAAGGAGGTAGAGGCCAGAGCCTCAACACAACCCCTCTGTGTCCAACAGCCGCTAATCTGTGTTCTTGTTAGGTCAGTCAGTGAACTGTGAAGGTCTCCCAGCAGTGTGGGTTTGTGTTAGCCGCTGGCATATCAGCACTGTCATTACTCCTATATAGTATTATACTAATATCGATGCTTGTGTGTTTTACTGGAGGAGCATGAATGTTAGTACTCATGATGGCTGACACATAGATGGTATTACCTTACCTGCACATGCAAGAGGTCGATAGGAGTCACATAATGGGTTTAAATGAGGCCAGGTAGAAGCATACTTTCCTATCAATGAACTACAAGTGCACCAAATGACCTTCCCTTCCCTTTAAAAGCATGTGGTATTAAGTGTCTGTAATATATTTATTTAATTCAACATTTAAAGTTATTGATTTTTTTTTTTTGCTGCAGCTCTGTTGTCTGTGAGCTGCTGTGTTAAACCAGCCTTGTTGTTGCCTCTGTGGCAGAGTGATGTGTCTCTCTCGGGCCAGGGGATTTCCTTTTTCCAGAAGCGCTCAAAGTTATTACTGTGGAGGAGGATCTAAGCACTGCTGCAACGCCTGTTTGATGTTCACCACAACATTATGGCCTGCTAACACTCCCAGAGATCACAGCAGAGTAGTCAAAGCGCAAGTGAGCTCACACACCACTAAGTCAGAGTACCTTCTGTTTTAATTAAACTGTTGGTTTGATCCAAGGTTACATCCGTTCTGACAGTTGGAGAAAATGCTTTAAATTCCCTTTCACACACCTACTGTATTACACACTCAGCTTTATCCGAGTATAAAAGAGAATATAAGGAGAAAATTAAGCATTTATAATTTAATCTTAACAGCTTGTCTGTTTTTGAGCTTAAAAAAAAAACACAAAAACAGCACTCCAGTCACACTCTTTTAGTGTCAAACTTGCCAGGACTTGTTCTGAGGTAGTGCTGTGATTTATACAATTAGAAAGCTACAGATTATGGGACCAAATAGAAAGTTCTGTTTATTGTGAAAACACTTCAGAACAGATTTGGGTTTAAAATAACTGAAAGCATAAAAATATTCAGACCTTTTTTGTTTGAAACGTAATATAATCGCATTGGATCATATGATCAAGGAAATACTCATCATATATACTGATTTCCACTTTGGGCTTCAATGGATACCACTCTGGAAATTTCTTCATGTGATGGATATTTTTGAATGTATAGAGAATGTCATAGTAGCACTTTAAATTTAATTTAATAATGTAGACTGCATCTACCTTTAAGCTGCATTTTATACAGTAGTCACTGAGGGGATTTTTTTTTTAAAGGTGATAACTTGAACCAGCACTATGTAACTTTCCAACCTTCGTAACGTATTTTTATAACCTTTGTGATTGTACGTTGACTTGCAACTACACTGCTCAAAACAATTAAAGGAACGCTTTGAAAACACACCAGATCTCAATGGGGAAAAAAATCATTCTGTTTGTTTACACTGATATGGACTGGGTGATGTTGTAGGAACAAAAGGATGCCACATCATTTGATGGAAAGGAAAATTATCGACCTACAGAGGGCTGAGTTCAAAGACACCCCAAAAATTACAGTGAAAAAATGATGCAGCAGGCTAGTCCATTTTGCTGAAATTTCATTGCAGCAACTAAAAATTGTATTCAATAATTTCTATGGCCCCCACGTGCGTGTATGCATGCCTGACAACGTCGTAGCATGCTAATGAGACGACGGATGGCGTCATGGGGTATCTCCTCTCAGATCTGGACCAGGGCATCACTGAGCTCCTGGACAGTCTGAGGTGCAACCTGGCGGCATCGGATGGATCAAAACATAATGTCCCAGAGGTGTTCTATTGGATTTAGATCAGGCTAGCATGGGGGCCAATCAATAGTATCAATTCCGTCATCCTCCAGGAAGTGCCTGCATACTCTCGCCACATGAGGCCGGGCATTGTTGTGCAGCAGGAGGAACCCAGGACCCATTGCACCAGCATAGGGTCTGACAATGGGTGCAAGGATTTCATCCTGATACCTAATGGCAGTCGGGGTGCCGTTGTCTAGCCTGTATTGGTCTGTGCGTCCCTCCATGGATATGCCTCTCCAAACCATCACTGACCCACCACCAAGCTGGTCATGCTGAACGATGTTACAGGCAGCATAGCGTTCTCCACGGCTCCTCCAGACCCTTTCTCGCCTGTCACATGTGCTCAGGGTGAACCTGCTCTCATTTGTGAAAAGCACTGGGCACCAGTGGCGGACTTGCCAATTCCGGTGTTCTGTGCAAAATGCCAATCGAGCTCCACGGTGCCGGGCAGTGAGCACAAGGCCCACTAGAGGACTCCATGCCCTCAGGCCACCCTCCTGAAGTCAGTTTTTGGTTGTTTGGTCAGAGACATTCACACCAGTGGCCTGCTGGAGGTCATTTTGTAGGGCTCTGGCAGTGCTCCTCCTGCTCCTTCTTGCACAGAGGAGCAGATACCGGTCCTGCTGGTAGGTTGTAGACCTTCTATGGCCCTGTCCAGCTCTCCTGGAGTAACTGCCTGTCTCCTGGAATCTCCTCCATGCTCTTGAGATTGTGCTGGGAGACACAGCAAACCTTCTGGCAATGGCATGTGTTTATGTGCCATCCTGGAGGAGTTGGACTGCCTGTGTACCCTCTGTTGGGTCCAGGTAGCGCCTCATGCTAACAGTAGTGACAGTGACCCTAGCCAAATACAAAACTGGTAAAAAAGAGTCAGAAAAGTCAGAAAAGATGAGGAGGGGAAAAAATGTTAGTGGCCTTCACCTGTAAAAACATTCCTGTTTTGATGGTCGTCTCGTTGTTGCCCGTCTAGTGCACCTGTTGTTAATTTCATTAACATCAAAGCAGCTGAAACTGATTGAGAACCCCCTCTGCTACTTACCTGACCAAATCAATATCTCAGAAGTTTAATTAACTTGATAATATACTCTGATTACAAAGTGTTCCTTTAATTTTTTTTGAGTAGTGTAGTTGAGTGACCCTTTGTAACGGCCCGAGGGGGTCTGTATCGCTTTCACCCACACTAAGCAACTTTGTAGTACTTTACAGTACAGAACCAAACGTAAATGCTTATTTTCAACATTGTCATATCACATTGTTTGCTACAATTAGATTCACTTCGTTGTTGCTATGTATCTTTCACACAGCAACAATCCAAATGCAATGCAATTAGGATTTTTACCCCGCAATGCGTTGCTCCTCATGGGAAATGCTGTCTGCTTTCAGGGAAATCAGTGCAGCTTTTTTCCACCGGGTGCAGCTCAAATTGACCATAACTTAAAAGTTCTTTAGACCTGCTTTACACTTTTTTTTTTTTTTTTTTAAATCAAAATGAATCATATAAACAATCTACAGAACATTAAGAGTAATGTAGAATAAAAGTATGGATTTTAATGCAAAAACACAGTATAAATTTGTTTTATGAATTTTAATGGGTCCAAATGAAATATGTTTTTCTGGTTACAATGCCAATGTCGACAGGAAAGGATTCTGCACCAATAGAAATAGTGGTTGGAAGTCAGGTAAGTGAGAACTCAGCAATAGATCTGAGATAAGGCTTCTTACAGATTCGAGCTCAAAAGAACAAAATGCTTGTGTTTTTTTTTTTACTTACACAGCTATGAACTGATGTTAGAACCGTTAGGGGAGGTTAAATATGATTTAAGATAAAATATATGTATTTTTTAAAAGCTCATAAATATTGTTGTAGTCTAGATAATATCCATTATCATTAAAAGTTTGACTCCTCCAGTTTCCCAAAAAGCCCAAACTATTTCAAATCAAGACTAGCCTTACAGCTTTCCTTTTTTTTTTATTAAAGCTTATAGTTAGAGTGGCTTAGGCTACAGTGAGGAAAATAAGTACTTGAACACCCTGTTATTTTGCAAGTTCTCCCACTTAGAAATCATTGGAGGGATCTGAAATTGTCATTGTGGGTGCATATCTACTGTGAGAGACATGATCTTAAAAAAAAAATCCAGAAAGCACAATGTATTATTTTTAAAAACCATTTATTTGTATAATACAGCTGCAAATAAGCAATTGAACACGAGAGAAAATAAATATTTGGTACAGTAGCCTTTGTTTGCAATTACAGAGGTCAAATGTTTCCTGTAGTTTTTCACCAGGTTTGCACACGCAGGAGGGATTTTGGCTCACTCCTCCAAACCCATCCTCTCTAGATCAGTCAGGTTTCTGGGCTGTCACTGAGAAACACGCAGCTTCCTTCAAAGATTCTCTAATTGGGTTTAGGTCTGGAGACTGGCGAGGCCTCACCAGAACCTTGATATTCTTCTTCGGGAGCCACTCCTTGGTTATCCTGGCTGTGAGCTTCGGGTCATTGTCATATTGAAGACCGGGCCTTGCCCCATCTTCAATGCTCTAACTGAGGGAAGGAGATTGTTCCCCAAAATCTCGCAATACATGGCCCCGGTCATCCTCTCCTTAATACAGTGCAGTCGCCCTGTCATATGTGCAGAAAACACCCCCAAAGCATGATGCTACCACCCCCATGCTTCACATTAGTTATGGTATTCTTGGGATGGTACTCATCATTCTTCCTCCTCCAAACACGGTTAGTGGAATTATAAAAAAATTTTTTTTTGGTGTCATCTGACCACATGACTTTCTCCCATGACTTCTTTGGATCATCCAAATGGTCATTGGCAAACTCAAGACAGGCCTTGACATGTGCTGGTTTAAGCAGGGGAACCCTCTGTGCCCATGCATGATTTCAAACAGTGATGTCTTTGCGTATTATCAATAGTAACCTTGGAAACGTTGGTCCCAGCTCTTTTGAGGTCATTGACCAGCTCCTCCCATATAGTTCTGGGCTGATTTCCCACCTTTCTTAGGATCACTGACAACCCACAAGGTGAGATCTTGCATGGAACAACAGTCTGAGGGGGATTGACAGTCCTGTTTAACTTATTCCATTTTCTAATGATTGCTCTATCACCAAGTTGTTTGGCAATTTCCCTTAAGCCCGCCTTGTAGGGGTGTACAATTTTGGTCTCTAGTGTCTTTGGACAGCTCTTTGGTCTTGGCCATGTTAGTAGTTGGATTTTACTGATTGTATGGGCTGGACAGGTGTCTTTATGCAGCTACGACCTCAAACAGGTGCATCTAATTTAGGATAATAAATGGAGTGGAGGTGGACATTTTGAAGGCAGACTTACAGGTCTGTAAGGGTCATAATTCTAGCAGATAGACAGATGTTCAAATACTTATTTGCAGCTGTATCATGCAAATAAATACTTAAACAAATTACATATTGTGATTTCAGGATTCATTTTTAGATCATATCTCCATCACAGTGGACATGCACCTACAATGATAATTCTAAACCCCATTATGATTTCCAAATAGGAGAACTTGCAAAATAGTAGGGTGTTCAAATACTTATTTTCTTTATTGTATCTTTAGCCATGCTGCTATAGGTTTAGTCTGTTGGAAGACATAGGGACCACTTTTCCCTACACAGCTACATTCTACCTCTATTCTCCAATTTTGAAGTGTATTTGCTAACTTTAACTTGTACTCTCTGCTTTTTTCTCATCATAGTAGCTGGCCAGGTTCTATTTAGCTGCAACACCATCCAAAAGGAAGGTCATACCCACTGAGTGTTGTGCAGATTTAGATGGAGTGTTTCTATTGTCCCCCTCTCTTTAAAGAGTGTGATTGTGCAGGTTTGACTCCACAGGTATTTCACATCAAGCCCTCGTTGATGAAGCTTTATTAGGAGCTGGAGCCAGGAAAAATTCATCAGTTAAAATTTGTAAGGTTATAGAAGATTTTCTTGAGGATAATTTACTAGTTTATATAAATAATTGGAAAGGGGCAAAACATAATGTAATAAAGAATAAAGAATCAGGATTTGATGTGACTGATGGTGGTCAGGGGGCCAGGTGGGAGCAGCTGTGGCTACAGTGTAGCTCACCACCATCAACCTGTGAGTGTGTGCATGGATGGGTGAATGACTGAATCACTGGATGTAATGTGAAATACTTTGGTCAAGTCTCCTGACTTGAAAAAGCACTATATAAGTGGAGGCCATTCGCCATTTACAATGACATCAGATAAAATTGTAGGAATTCCAGGGTGGGAGATACTAAATAAAACTTCACTAGGATGCGACCATTATCCAATCATAATTATAATAGGAATGGATGTTCTTGAGAAAAAAAAATTTTATTAACCCTTTTTAAATTGAACCTTTAAAAAAAAAAAAATAATAATATCTAGAACTAAATTATGTGTGACAACCTTTTTGCTATAATCTTAAAAATTAGGAAACCAAATATATTTGATGATAAATACGATTCATCTAGGAACTGCAGTCTGCAGCAACAAATATCTATTCAAATTTGTCACATAGTGAAGCCGGGGGGTTGAGCTTAGGGGGAGTGGCAGCCTAGTGGTTAGGGCATAGGGCTTTGAATCCTGAGGTTGTGAGTACGATCCCCACATCCCACAGACTGCCACTCTGGGTCCCTGAGCAAGACCCTTAACCCCACACAGCTCCCTGGGTGCCTCACAATGGCAGCCCACTGCTCCACAAGGGGATGGGTTAAATGCAGAGAAGTGATTTCCCTCTGGGATTATTAGAGTATATAAAAAAAAAAAATAAAAATAATAAGTATACAATTAACCACACAATTACCCTTATTATTAACCCTTATTATCCTCCAATCTACCTCAGTTTGGGGAACCAAACCTTGCATTTGCCTGGGGGAACCAAAGTGGTGAGATTAATATGTTACTGTGACAGCACTATTAAAAATTACCTGCAGTCTGTGGTTCCTGGACGCAACATCTGCAATGAAAGTCCTACAATAGCTCAGTCTGATTCTGTGTTCCCAGCCTCCCTCTGGACATCAGGATTCCCCCCAACAAGTTCAGACATCACAGCTCACCTTCTCCACATACTTGGGTTTACCAGATTGTTACTTGTTTGAGCAGAAAATTGCAAAATGAATGAACCAACCTTTTACCTAAGGTAGCCTGGTAGCAAGTACAGGTACAAACCACCTTGTGCTCAAATGTGGTGTTCATCATGAACATCCCATGCCTAGAACACAATAACAAATCAGACAAGGAGGCTGTCCCTCCCATTAGCACTATTATTTCCAGAGGAGCACCAGGGAATACTCTGAAGACACCCCTTATAGGTTACCACTGAGATGAAGACCAGGGGAATGGGCCAAAGTTCCAGAAAATCAAACTACTTCTGAATCTAAACTAAATCCTGGTAAAAAAAAAAAAAAAAAAGAATTGCATCATCTTGCATTGAGTAACTGTCAGAAGTTCGCTGAAATAAGATGCTGAAAGGTATTGCTTGGAAGGTGAATGTTAGGCCATTACTGTGTTTGCAGCTTGCACTCATGCTCTAGTTGTTACAAAACAAGTGTCGTGAGAAACTGTGACAGCCTGTAGTCTGTTCCAGAGTAAGAAGTCAATCAAGGAGTTAAAAAAAGTTGAAATGGTGCTGTTATTATCTCCAATCACGCATTTGCTGTTCTCGGTTTTGGGAGGACATAATTTTAAGCCTGTAAGAATGTTCTGTGGTCACACGCAGATATAATAAGTGGTTTTCCCCAGGTCTGGATGCTGGCCAAGACCAGCATTTCATCTGCCACAGTTAGCTAAATGTATTTGGGTTCAAACAAGCTGGATTCACCAGTTGAAGTGCAGGATTTCATGGTGAATTCTTTACTCGTATCGTTTTTCTGCCTTTAAGTCTCTCACTTTAAGCCCCCTTTTCTCCTCTTCTTCCCCCCTTTTTTCTTTTTTTTGTTGTCTCACCTAGGAGGTGCAGGTGTGAAAGGGCGAGGCCGTGGAAAAACATTTGATTCCGCAAACTTGTCATGAAGGAATCCTTTTACTGACCTGCACATCTTGGCACACAATGACAAATGGGTTTGCAATTTTCCGCCTGACTGGGGGGCAACAAAGCACATTTCCACTTTCACTGGTAGTCAGCATGCAGGGTACAGTCTCCCTGCTGAACACTGTTTAACTGGGACAGCAAGCGTTTGGTCAAAATAGACGATTACACTCGGTGTGAAGTATCAAGACAAACATACTTAGGTAAAGGGCTGACTTCACACTGTGAGGTCATCTGTTGATGAGTTATTTTTCTCCTATCAAAAGTTGAAGACAGCTTTTTGTTTATTGCCACTCAGGATCATAAATGAAAGCTTTCCTCGCAGAGGTTAATGCCATTGTTGAGAACATCTTTATCCTAATTTAGCCCAGTCTCAGACTTATTTCAGCTTGGCTCCAGATTGCTGCTGACTAAAATGATCTAATCAGATCAAACAGATTCCATTTTTTTCTTAAGGTCTAACAGTTCATCCAAGTGTGAAACCCAATAAAAACCATTATTTTTCTCTTGCTCATTAAGGCTCTCTGTGTTTTTCTCCATTCTATGAAATTTCCATTTTAGGCTACAATTATTGCAGTGCCTTGAACTTGTCTCTATTATACTTTACAACCACAAACTATCTGTACTTCATGTATAATATAAGTGACATGCCTACACAAACTGCTCGGGTAAATGTAAGCTAAAAAGAAATAGATTTGCGGTTTTAAAAAACTTTCTGAAAACAGAAATCTGAAAAATCATGATGTGCCTTTCTATTCAGCCCAATACTTTCTAGCACTGCATCAGGCTGGAGATACAACTGCATATCTTTTGGTGGATGTTTTTGCCAGCATTGTTTTTCTGGACAAAGAACATTTCGCATTTTCATCTTAGAAACACTCTTGAAGTAATCAGACTGGATGATTAGCGTTTATACGCTTGGTCGTATGTTCATTGTCCTTGTCTTGGTGGAAGGTGTCTGAAGGGTTTTGCAGCTTCCTAACAGAGGTGTGGAATGGACTCACAAGATAAGGAATGGGGTAAGGCTTAGTTCATAAATATAATGACCTGAACTAGACCCAAATATATCAGGCAAAAGGCTGTATTTTTTTCCTCAGAAAAATATTTTTTGCGTGCTTTAAGTCTAGGAGAGCCATTTAGTTTTTTTTTATTTTTTTTATTCCCGTTTGTGTTTTTTAAAACAATAGTGTTTCAATAAATTTCTTTAAAATCATATTGTGGAGCATCACATTAGGGAGCTTCATTGAAACAGCAGATTTGATGATCAGTTGTTTCTGCTGCAGTCGCCTTGAATGCAGCATCAGAATCACACTCTTAAAGGCCCACCAGGGACTTTGTGACCTAAAGAGTTGACGAATATGAGTTATTTTAAATGATTCTTCCGGCCGATACACAGCATTTGACACTTTCAAATACTGACTATGTATGTAAGTTGGGAGATGATGGACCGTCATTGTCCAGGTCATGTAACCTGGAAGAAGTTATCGCTTTACGGCCATGGCAGAGGCAAGGAAACAGTTTAAACCTTCTGAGGAGGCTAAAAAGAGAAAATAGAAAAGGGATTTGCCTGAGGAAAAACAGGAGTTGATCTTGGAAAGGGATTTGTTTGTTGGCACAGGGTGAAACAACTTAGATTTAGACTTATACAACTTTTATAGTCATTTTGTATACACATATTGTATACAAAATGAATTTTGTTTTGTACTGCTTTCTGAACTTCTCCATTCCATAAAGTGCAGCAGTGATCAAATGTAAACATTGTGAAAACATGGTGCAAAAGTGCATTGATATGGAAGTTCAGAGAATTAATGTATGTGGTGCAAATATGCAGTATTTTGGTTTGGTGTTGTCAGTGTGATGCAGAGTCTGAGAGATGATTTAGAGTTTTTTTCAGCAGTTCGGCAGTCTAATGGCAGTGAGGAAGAAACCGTTGCAGTATCTGCTGGACCTGCATTGAATGCTGTGAAACCTCTTCTCAGAGGGCAGCAGGGAGAACAGTTCATGGTGGGGGTGTGAGGGGTCATTGATGATGTTACGGGTTTGGGACATGCAGCGCTGGGATGAAATGTTTCATGTCGCTGGGGGTCTTCTTCCCTCTATCTTTAATGGAGGGAAGAGGAGCCCTGTTGATTCTCTCTGCAGTTCTCACCACTCTTCTCACTTTCTTGCAGTCTGAGGCGCTGCAGCCTCCACACCACACAGTGAGACAGCTGGTCAGAACGCTCTCTATGGTGCTTCTGTAGAAGGTTGTGAGGATGGGTGGGGGCATTTGGCCTCTCCTCATTCTTAGCAGGAAGTACAATTGCTTCTGTGCCCTTTTGACCAGTGTGGTGGTGTTTACATTCCAGGTGAGGGTGTCTGTGATGTGCACCCCGAGGAACTTGGTGCTATTGACCACCTCTACAGCTGAGCTGTTGATGAGCAGTGGAGCGTGGTTAGGCCGGTTCTTCCTGAAGTCCAAGATGATCTCATTCGTCTTCTCCACGTTCAGGATGAGGATTTTATCTTTGCACCAGTCCAGCAGCTGCTTCACCTCCTCTCTGTAGTCCAGGTCGTTGTCGTCTCTATTGAGGCCCACCACCATGGTGTCGTCTGCAAACTTCCCGATGTGATTGGTGGTGAACCTGGGGATGCAGTCATGTGGCATCAGGGTGAACAGCAGGGAGCCTGTGCTGAGGGTGATGACATCAGAGGTGTTCTGTCTAACCCAGTCTGACTGAGGTCTGTCTGTGAGGAAGTCTAACAGTCAACTGAGGAGGGGTGTATTGAATCCCCACTGTTCCTGTTTGCCTATCAGTTGCTGTCAGATGATTGTGTTGAAATCTGAGCTGAAGTCCAGGAACAGCATCTGCATATGGGTGTTCTTCTCCTCCAGGTGTGTCAGACTCAGGTGAAGAACAGAGGAGATGGCGTCCTAAGTGGAGTGGTTCCGTCGGTAGATAAACTGTAACGGGTTGAATGTTTGTGGTAGAATGGAGATGATGTGTTCTTTAACCAGCCTGTTGAAGCGCTTCATCATGATGGGAGTCAGTGCAACAGTCCAGTAGTCATTGAATGAGGTGACCTAGGCTTCTTTGGGACTGGAATAATGGTGGCAGACTTGAAGCATGCTAGCACTATGGATTGGTCCAGCAATGTGTTAAAAATGGCTGTGAGGACACCAGCCAGCTGACTTGCACACTCCTAAAACCCACCTAGGTATGTTTTCGGGGCCTGGGTGCCATGATCGCAGCCCTGGTAGCTGATCTGATTACTCACTTCATTCACCTGGCTTTCCCTCCCTGCTCTTTAATTATTATTAAGCTTATTCTCTGCTCTCCTCCTCTATATACAGTATATGGTTCAGCCCAGCTACCGGGGCCAGATCATTATTTCTTAGTTTATTTGTGTATTAGTTTGTTTGTGTTATGTTGTCTTGTTAGTTATTCATGCTTGTTATGAGTTTTAGTTTAGTCCCTGGTTCATGTTCCTGTCCCCGGAGGCCAGTGGATTGAGTTGTGTTTGTGTTTGTCTCCTGATCATGTCCTGCCTCCTTTCCGCGGAGGCCTCAGGGTTTTGGCTCGGAACGCAGGGGAGGTCAGTTTTAGCCCCTTAAGCATGGCTCCTAGGAGGAGACCAATTCAAAGTTCCGTATTTATCCCGGTACCTTATCTTGTCTATATTGCTCTCTACCACGGAGCCTGCCTGTCTTCTTTTGAGCTTGTCTGTCTGAGCACGCTGCTGGACTCATAGAAATGTAAACCTGCCTTCACGCTCTGAGGATTCCCAGAACCCTAGATCTGTCTGTTCTTGTTCGCATTAAAACCCCTGGTCAGGCTATGGATGCCTAGATCTCGGAACTGTCCAGTTCTGAACAGTTTCTCTGACCTGGATCGGTCTCCTTCCTGCTCACTGGAGTTGCTGATTCAGGGACACTTTGGACGGTTGAGCCACATCTTGTTTGGCAGTCCATCTGCTGGATCTTGCCTTCCACAGAGAGGATGGACTTTGCTAGATGGGATAAAATAAAAAAAAAAGCCTTCAGGCTTGACTAGAACCACAGCCTTTAGACATTAAAAACCTTGATTTCTCTCATCAAAAAGAAAAATAAATTTTCTTTCAAGATATTTTATTTTGATTTAAAGTAGCAACCACATATATGTGGTTATTATCAGACAAGTAATCAGTTACCTGTATTTGTGAAAGAAAATTAGTATTTTGTGGGTCCTGCAGGGACTGCCCAGAACGATGCTAATCTACTGCAGGAACAATTTGTCATCATGCTGAGGGTTTATTTGATGTTAGTTTATGGGCAATTACCACGATCAGTTCTCAAGCTTGGATTTCCCTGAGGAAGGCCGGAAAGGCAGACTCCCACACAGCCTAGGTCGTCAGATGTTAAGGATGGGCTCAGACCAACCAGCTGGTAGAAATGAGGATCCAGGATCTGTTTCAGAGCCACTGCGACAAAAGGCCTCCCGGGACCATCAAAGACTCCTCATACCCTCCCTGGGAACCTCTTGAACCGCTGCCATCAGATGACTGTTACTTTAGGCTCAGCAGAATTAATCTGATCATACAAGCTGATGAAATGCAAAATTCTCATAGTTCATGTACTTTATGTTACTGAAATATTTTATTACTATTCATTTTAATCAGGATGAGCCATGTTTCTTCCTTTTAAAACAGGACTAATTACCTCTCCACTGTCATCCTGGTCTTTATCAGACGGAGGCAAGAAAGTCTAGCTGCAGACCTGCACTGTCAGGAACCTGCATTGTCAGAACCAGAAGTTTATTCAAAGCCTTTTTTTAAATAAAAGCGAAGTAAAATAAAAGACCTTTAGATTTTTTTTCCAAAGTGCCTCACGGCACTATGTAAATAAACATGATGAATTTGATTTAATTATTCACATTTTCATTAAATTAAAGCATCAGGGCTCACGTTTAATTTTTGACATAACTGACTTCAGAACACATCCAAATGGTACAAAGCAGCTATCTATATTCATATGAAATGTGCAAAACATTCTTGTATTTTGAACTGTAAATATTTATAACGTAACAGATCAGTGAACAGATGAAGAATACAGTTTGATCATGTAACTTTAAACATTTAACAAAGCTCTGCAAACTCAGAGCAACTGTCTGATGAAATGTGCAACAAACAGATTTATATACAGTATTTATCCCTGACTGGAAGCTTCTCACTAAATCGATTCAGTTCAATAATTTGGTTTATAGCATCGCAAGTATGGGGGTCAGCCTGCAACTCTGCTGAGGTGGTCAGGAAGCCTTGTTTGCTTTAACGACCTTCAGCTCACTTGATGCACTGAATTAGAATCAGATTTATTGCCAAGTAGGTTTGCATTTACAAGGAATCCGACTTGGTGTTTGACACTGGTGGCTATGTTAGACCTCTCTCCTTTTTATCCTGCATGAAAGACGACAGAACCAAATCCTCCCTAAGAAGGAAATCAGGATCTCTGTAAAGGTTGTCAGAGGGAAGCATGAAGGTCTCTAACATTTTCTGTTGGAGAGAAACTTCATGCTGGACCCTGACCAACATGGTTTCTGTGATTCTTCCTGCAGATAACAGTACCTTAATTTCGAATTCCCATGAGCAGATCTACAGAGGGTGAGAGGGGGCCGACTGTGCTGTGCTCAGTGGCGGCTCTGGACCACATTTACCAGGGGGGGCAGTGATTTTTGTTCATTGGCACACACAAAAAAAGAAGAAGCAAAAACCAAGGCAAAATTTAATCATTCATTAAATGAGTCAATTGGCCAGTTACAGCCTTGGAAACCTCAAATCTAGCAAATGAAAACTGTGATTATATTTCAATATGACTGAAGCTAAAAACACAGCGTTTTGAAATAATCTAAAAAATAATACTTAAAAAAAAAAAAATTTGTACAGTTGTGGTTTCTGTTAAAGCACATCATTTATTTTCTATTGTGACTTTGGTACAGCTGCAAGAAAAGGGGCCACAACTAGTACTGCAGGGGCGTTGGCCCCTGTTGGCCCCCGTCTATAACCACCTATGCCCCTGATATAATGTCATGCCCCCACATTTATGTCATTTAAATATTTACAATTGTTTGTTGATTCAAAACCAACTTAAAGCCTTCAAATGAAACATTAATCATTTACCAATATGTATCCATCCCTCTATTTTCTGTCACACATGTCTACAGGTGAGAGGTGGGGTACACCCTTGACAGGTCGCCAGTCCATTGCAGTGCAACAAAGAGCCGGAGTACCCGGAGAGAACCTACGCATGCTCAGGGAGAACATGCAAACTTCATGCAGAAAGACCCCAGGTCGGGAATCTAACCCGGAACCTTCTAGCTGCATGTCAATATGTATAGTATATCATATTTATTTTGAAATATATAACATAAAAATAATACATTGGCAGCCTTGGGAACAAGATTTGTAAATAGAACTGTTTGTGGGAGCTGTGTGAATGTGATAAGACCTTTCTTCATATTGCTATAGACTTCTTGCTGTAATTAGTGGGCTATTTTTTCTAAATCTTGAGTCTCAAATATTGCAGATCACAATGAGTAGGATATTTATTTCTAGCTTCTTTGGCAAAAAGGTGAGAGATGAGAAATAGGAAAAGACTTAAATCAGAGAAAGGAAGAATGATAGAAAGACTAGGAGGCTCACGGTAAAAGGGGGCCATAAGTAAGGAGGAGAAAAATAATGTCAGCATAAGCAGTGAAGATGAGAGGATTTCAGAGAACAGTATAAAGGAAATGGATTAAGAAGAAAAAGAAACACAGAATCGGGGAATCCAGCCGATCTGACTGAACCACATTAATGTATTTATTCTTTTTTTCAGTTAGCCTATACCTAAAAGTTTTCTTTGTTTCTTAAAAGAAAAAAATGACACAGCAGGTTTTTTTAAATTGTTTCTTTTAATGTTTTGTCGATTCCATTTACATACATGAGATTTTTTTACCTAGTTCAATAAAGAAGGTCCAGCTTTACCCCCCTGTCTGCACCATTTGTACCTCCTTTGCGCCCCATGTAAAATTTCTCTAGATCCGTCACTGCATTTTACATTAAAATAATAATAGTTGAGCTTTATTAAGATGTTCTTGTGCATATATGCTACAATGCATCGTGCACATGGGGAGTTATCTACCAGTATCTGGCCTCCTTCAGGTTCTCTTGTGTTCAAAAGCTGTCAGTCAGTCAGAACGGTGTGTGCAGACACAACTTCTTTCTTTTTTGGTTCAACACAACACCTAAACATCTTGCTGTTCTGCTAAGTCTCCATGGAGATGCAAACAGAGGAGCATTTTTTCCACTGCAGCTGACAGCTCGCAGTACGCACTGTCAGTGAATCAGGCATGGCCTAATTGCCACCTCCAAACGGCAGACTGCAAAAATCCTCAGAGCTTTGAACTGGAACAAACCCAAAGCATGAAGGTGCAAAAATATATTTCTCACGACTAGAAAACTTTAAAAGCGATACTCCTGGTTTTTGAAACACATGGCTGCAGACATTTTCCAGAGTTTTTCTTTCCGGGCACTCATAAAAGCCCAGAAGTATCCAGTGGATAACTCTATACTTACACTTCTGCTGTAATCCCCATAAACATACATGCAGCTAATAATTTGTGCGCACAGCAATTTACTAAGTAATAAACAAACAAGAAAGAGCCTGAAATCAATAGTTGCAGGATTGCGATGACACAAAGGTGCAGACGCCGTCCCTGCGCAAAACACACGCTTAGAAGTGGCCCCAGCTTTAAAGCAACAGGTGAGCTTCGCGGCACCTCCCCTGTCTTTCCCAAGCAAGGCCGGCTAAATATAGAAATTATGCTCTGTGATAATTGGGGGCAGACAACAAAGCCAGCAATATTTCCAGCCTCCTCCTCCTCCCCCTCTGTTGCTGCTAAAGTCCCATCTCCAGCTGGCAAACAGCAGGGTCGACATCAGAGTGCGGGAGCTTGGGTGTTGAGGGAACACCTGCGCTGGCTGCCTGGCCTGTGAAGATAGACAAGGAAGATCACTGACTTCCACACCTGCCCCCTGAACCCACACCCGCAACTGTGTTTGATATTTGCACACACACTTGGTTCGGTTTCCTCGACGGGCTGAGGAGGCGATGAAAGTCGGGGAGTGTCCGTTAAGTGTGGAGATCAGGGGGGGTGGGGGGCTTAAATGTTTTCTGCAAGAAGCCAGGGACCACCTGCAGGAGGAGGAGTAATGGAGGGAGAAAAAAAGCATCTGCAGACTGTAAAAACACCATTTAAACAGGTACCAAAAAGCACTGGGCATCAGGTATCAGATTTGCAGTGTGTTTACAGAGATCCCCCAGAAAATGTCAAAGGAAACAACATGCAGGGGGTGAAACCGAGAGAAACACGAGGCAGTGATTAATGGAGATTTCATCAGCTTGAAAAGCCGCAACAAAAACTGCTAAGTTAAAAACAACTGTCTAAAAAAACACTGGAAGGCTTTTTGTTTTAAAGATAAGGTGTGTTTAGATGATGGACGGGGGATGTCCGGGTTATTATGCACTCCTGGATGCTGCCATTAATCGACGGCAGCAGTCAGAGCTCAAGGTGTGCTGGTGGGAAAGTCCCACAGTGTCAATCTGTAGGCAGGAGAGAGTTGGTAGCAGAGCTGCCAGCCCATATGGAGACACCCCACTGACTCACAAGCTCACAGATCACACACAGAGCTTTCATGCTTCAACATGGGTCTGCTTCCAGGTGTAAAGGAAACTGTGCACGGGCAAGGAGGAGAATGTAGCTTCTGCATGAGATAAATGACAACTCTGACATGAAAAGGCAAACATGGCCTACTTAGCCAGGTCTCATCTGCCCCAACTTCCACTGCTTAATACGATGTGTCAACAATGGCTCTCTAACCGTCTCTTTAATCCTTATCGCTCTGACCTCCACTTTTATTCATCTGCTTAAGTTGCAGGGCCTCAGCTAAAGGTCAGATTTTATTTGGCTCTGATCGGGCTGTTGCGTGGACTCTTCGTTCACAGCGTCCCGCTTTGAAGTTTTTTTTACACATGCACCGAGTCTGCCAGCATAACGGCATCCATAAAGAAAGACAACACTGCTCTCGTTAGCCGGTTTATATGTTTAAACTCTGAAAGGCAAAGTCAACCACTAAAACAGAGCTCTTTAAAAAAAAAAGTCTGTTAAAAGTTAAAGGTTTGGTATTTTGACAACAGCATTGGTTTCTGAGGAGGAAGGAACAAAAGTTCATTCTGACCCTGAAAAGGATTTTCTCATCGGTCAAGTTAGTTTATGGTTTTCTGACTTCAAGTTTCCAATAATTTCTAGAACCAGGGATGCAGTTTGTAGAATTGATGCCTTGCAGCCATCAGGTCCAGGTTTCCACTCCTGGATTAGGGTCTTCTTGCATGTCCCCCCCAGTAAATGCATGGGTTCTCTAGCTTCCTCCTACAGTCCAGAAACATCACCGTTAGGTTAATTAGCATTTCTAAATTGCCCAGAGTGCGTGTGTGTCCGTGTTCCCCTGATATGGACACACCTGTCCAGGGTGTTAATGGAGCTGAAGTGGGGAACACCGGTCAGGTCTCCAGTCCAGCATAACTGGTAAGTTTTTGGACAATGGAAGGAAAATCAGAGGATCCAGTAAGAACCCATACATCCACTGGGACAACATCCAGACCAGCAATCTACCTTTAGCAGTATCCCTGCAGCCTACAAAGGGATACATGATCTTTGTTCTTATTTTTTTTTTTTTACAAATCAAAGCCAATGCATCGATTCTGAAAATCAGTCCCCTGAAAAACAATACGAAGCATTTTACCTTCAGACATTGTTGCTATAATGTGCATATCTAGCTGTTTTGTGAAGCCCTAAGTTGCTAGACACCCATATAGAGCAGGATTGGGTTATAAGATAATATCTGAGCCTCATTCAGCTCCAAAATTGATTTTTAATCTTTCAACTAACAGCATAGGAGCTTATATGAGGGAATCAGCCTGTAGTGACTCTGGAGGAGCCGCACATAATCTACAGAAAGAATATAAATCTTAAAAGTGTGGCATGCAACTGGAGTTTACACAGATTCTATAGTGTATGTTAAACATTGTTGGTACCAAGCTACGTCAGAGCTTTGAAAATAAAAGCGAATACATTCCATCAAACCACTCATACAGTTTAAAGTCTTTAATGAAATGCAGGAAAGGGATAACAGAATGTTAAATACCCTCCCCCAACTGTTTCTGGGCACTGGTGGTCAGCTGGCTGAAAATAGTTCCTTTCTAATAAAAATTACAATGTTGGCTTCTTGGAAATATTTTAAAATGGCGAAATCCAAAAACAGTTAGATTGGAGCCCAAAATGACACCATATTTCTAAAACTTTGAGGAAAATAGAAAAAAAAATTCTTAATCAACACTCTTACTTCAGGTGCCTATTTTATATTTTTTATGACACCTGAAATAAAGCCAAATTGCTTTTTAAAGTGGGAGGAAAAATTATCCTTTGAAGTTTGCCCTAATTTCACAATTAGTTTGAATCATCTGAGGAATAATTTCATGATAATTAGGGTAGTAATATAGTTTTTACTGAAGGTGATCACATCTTACAATAGAGTGGCCATTAAATACTAATCCAAAAAGATATACAATAAACAATTAGGATAGAAAACATTTCAAATTTGGATAGCTTTTAAAAGGTTTTATAATTTGGATTTAATAATAGAGTAGTACTGATGGTTATTTGTTTTAGGATAAAGATGATAAAAGTACAGTTTCTCACTTTATATAGTTGACATTGTTCCAAGTGGGCTTTCCTAGATTCTACTTGTAAAAATATATTCTCCAATAAATAAATATATAAGATAAATATGTGTATCTAAAAATGAATAAATAGACTTTTACACTTCTGCAAATGTCTCCAACAGGTTTGAAATAAAATGTAATTCCTTCAAAGTCCTTCTCAACAGACAGTAGTTCTCGCTCAGACAGCGCCCCGGAGAAACCTCCTGGGATGGCCGCAGACTGCGGAGACGCTGCGTGACCTCTCAGCCTCGTCTCCCCAGATGTTACCTGTTCTCTGCAGGTACTTTTCTGGGATCGTCCAGCCTCTGGAACAAACAAGCCCCTCATGCCGAGGCATTCTAGGCCTGTCGTCTTGGCTGCTGAGAGATGGCCACTGTACATTCCTACATGAGGCCCCCAGTGCCTTTACCCCCGCTGGTAGAGGTCCTCCAGCCAGCGCTCGGCATCGTTTCAGCCTCTTTTTGTCGATCGGCTCCCTGCCTAACAGGGCTGTAAAGCAGCTACTCCTGATCTGGGACTTTGCGTCTCAGCTGTGTCCCAGGATATCCTTATACAGTTCTGGCACTCGCTCTGGGTCCACAGGCCTGGGCAAGAAGTGTGTGAATTTCTGGTGCCTTCTGGATTTAGTCCCGTCCCTTGGAGTCCCATCTTTGTTTAATGCCACAAAGTATCGCGTCCCTTTGTCTCCGTGTTTATAGAGGTTTGATGAGTAGGTGTTGTACCAGTTTTCCTCAAACTGCTCCCTGAAGACACATTCAGGTGTGAGCTTTTCCTAGAAAATAGATAAAAGGGGTCTTAGATGATAAAAGTCTGAAAGAGGACACCATTTACATCATTTCATAATGTGAAGTGGTCTTGACGATAGAGGTGGATATGAATGAATTAAAATACAACAACAAATTCTGTTAAGGTTATTTAATTTAAAGCAGAAACTCTAAATAAAGCAAATAAAACTTTTTTTTTTAACAGAACTGTTGTGCTATGTTGAAGTTACAATCTCCTCCCATTGAATCACATAGAAGCAGTGCCAAATAATCAAATATCACAATAGATTCTGCAGAAAACACTTCATAATATACTTTAATTGAATTCCTCAACTGTCTCAAATATCAAAGATCTCTACGTGCCTCAAAGTGCAGCATGTGTTAAACTCTAACATGGAAAACCAAGGCTGAAATAAAAATAAATACCTCGGTATATACAGAAAAACATTGCTATGTAATACCAGCTAACTTCTCCACATCAGAAGGAAGAATTCCAGCTTCAAAATTCAGGATATAAGTTGAGTCATCCTGATTTTATCCCTGTGCACATGATATTTTTTTTTCCTGCAGAGACTTTAGTCAGCCTTCTCCAAAGCAGAAGTGGTACTTACAGATCCATAGAGCTCCCCTTTGTCGTTCATCCCCAGGTAAAGCCCACTGTCCACTCCTTTTATGCTTATCAGGCCAACAGCAAGGCTTATGAATTCCAAAATACCTGCAGAAGAATAAGACAGTTGTTCTGTGCATGATCAAAGAAACTCAAACATTGTTTAACCTGGGATTTAAAAATAATTTTATACACAGATATATTTAACTAAATTTGAATCTGTCTTCATGATTGGATTATTAACGTGATTGGAATGAGTCTGGTGTCCTGATTGGACATTTCTTGTGAAATGGACGCTTTGAATGTAATAATTACCAAAACGACTGTGGTCCTTTCTCGTCCCCTGCACCGTGCCATCCGGAAGTATTTCCAGATGAAAGCCAGTCCTGCAGTACAGCTGCCTCCTCCTCAAAATGCCCTTTAAGTGTTTCAGATCCTGCGCGGTGGGCAGGTACCGCCTGTCCCCGGGGGCCAGGTGCTCCCCCAGCAGGATCGGACCGTCCCCGGGAGGCGTGAGGAAGAAATGGGAGCCGACGTGAACGACGCCGTCGATGCCGTGGAGGACGCCTCCAACTTCCCCTAGAGTAGCGGCTGCTGCCATCGCGTCAGCGGGTAAAGTTCAGCAGGTCCGGTGGGAGCGCTCACTGCATGTTTACGTCCTTTGCGCAGGTCCCCGCGGTGCGCGCAAACTCTCCCAGATCTCTGCCGCGCTGATCGGATGGAGGTGGGCTGCAGTCAGCGGCTGTCTGCGCTCATATCGGACACCTGTCCGCAGTGCCGGGTCCTGATGAAGGCTGCAGAGCAGAGCAGGTGAAGCAGCTCCTGAATGAGCTCAAAGTGGCAGGGCTGGTGAGGCAGGTGTAAAACCAGCGCACTAGTGATGGGCGGGGCAGTCACCGCTGAGACTTGCCCTGGCAGGGATTTTTTTTTTCTTTCTCCTGAGGCACAGAATACAAGAGACACAGGAGAATAAGAGCTGCTGGGGAGAAATCCCACCACAGCTGTTTGAATTCAAACCAAGCGCTCAAATTTGGAACCGAAATACTCAAACTAAACTTAGGCTGTTATTATTTTTAAAGCCATTTCCAATAGAACTGATGGTCCAGAGAGATTGGGCTTACATTTTTTTTTTATCAACCTTAAAGCAGGGGCACATCCAGAACATTTTAAAGATGGGCGAATATAGGCACCTTATAATTTTAACTAACACTGCAATGTATAATAGAAT
>NW_015150505.1:834789-868935 GCF_000732505.1 Cyprinodon variegatus
GCATTATCTGATCCATCACCTCAATTACGTTTTTTTATAATGTGGGTAAATCCCTCTTTAAAAAAAATATGGCAAGTGTAACTACTAATATGGATGTTTTCTGATTTAGATTAACGACGACATCTCCGCTACTCACTGGTGCACCCTTCTTCTTTTCTTTTTTCTTCTTCTCATAGAGAACAGTTTAGTTTTAGGCTAGCAAACCGGTGGTTATCATATTTAACGTCTTTAAGCTTTAAAATATACCAAATATGGATTTATGGCTAAAATAAAAATCTATCGTCGTATCAATAGAGAAATCGGCTTCTAAAAAAAAAACACAAATCAAAAGCAATGCCTACATCCCCGGTGAAATAAGCTGCTCCATCTGTAAAATGTTCAGTCCCATACCCTTTACCAGCATAAGCTGTAAAACCTCCACCGCTACACTGACGGTGTTTCTCCCACTGCAGCATTGAAAAGAAACGTGAGGCAGATTCAGTAAATAATGTCATGGCCAAAAAGCTATCCACGGTGTGCAAGTGCATTTCATGAAGATGAAATAAAAGGGCTTCTTAAAACATCTTACTTTTTTGCAGAAAATGAAATGGCCAAAGCAATATTTTGCATATGCATTGATCTGCTGTAAAAATATATAAAAATGAGTAGGTAACCTTACAAGATTTTTCCCTGGAAGGTTTTCCATCCTAAAAAAATTGTTCTTCCATTAACCCTACAGTTAGGTGAGAGAAAGAGATCATGCAAGAGAAGGGGCAAGAGAGAGCAGCTGAAACAACAGCTAGGAAGACATAAGGTGAAAAAATGAAAGCAACTTATTAATCTGAGGTATGGTTAGCACAACATAAGACCTGTAGTCACTGACTAATAATTCCTCCTAAAATGTATAAATCCCCCCACTCCCAAGCATATAAGGGGAAATTCCCCCCAAATTTCAAAAGTGAATTTCAGGCACTGATCAAGATACAGTGGCTGTGGAAAATATTCAGACCCCTTCAAAATGTTCACTGTATGTTTTATTGCAGCCATTTGCTAAAATCAATAAAGTTCATTTTATTTCTCATTAATGTATTCTCAGCACCCCATCTTGACACAAACAAACAAAAATTTTGAATTTTTTGCAAATTTATTAAAAAAGAAAAATTGAAATATCACATCGTCATAAGTATTCAGACCCTTTGCTCAGTGTTTAGTAGAAGCATCCTTTTAAGCTAGTACAGCCATGAGTATTTATGGGAATGATGCAACAAGTCTTTCACACCAATATGGGATTCTCTGCCATTCTTCCTTGCAGATCCTCTCCAGTTCTGTCAGGTTGGATGGTGAGCGTTGGTGGACAGCCATTTTCAGGTCTCTCCATAAATGCTCAATTTGGTTTAGGTCAGGGCTCTGGCTGGGCCATTCAAGAATGGTCACAGAGATGTTCCCAAGCCACTCCTTTATTATTTTAGCAAAATAATTTAGCTGAGGGTCATTGTCTTGTTGGAAGGTGAACTTTGGCCCAGTCTGAGGTCCAGAGCACTCTAGAAGAGGTTTTCTTCCAGGTTATCTCTGTACTTGGCCGCATTCGTCTTTGCTTCAATTGCAACCAGTCGTCCCGTCCCTGCAGCTGAAAAAACACCCCCATAGCATGATGCTGCCACCACCATGTTTCACTGTGGAGATTGTATTTGGCAGGTGATGAGCAGTGCCTGGTTTTCCTCAAACACACCGCTTAGAATTAACTCCAAAAAGTTCTATCTTGGTCTCATCAGACCAGAGAATTTTCTTTCTCAAAGTCAGTCTGGGAGTCATTCATGTGGTTTTTTTCCCGCAAACTCTGTGTGAAAAAGGAGAGGCTTCCGTCGGGCTGCTCTGCAATTAAGCCCAGACTGGTGGAGGACTGCAGTGATAGTTGACTTTGTGGAACTTTCTCCCATCTCCCTACTGCATCTCTGGAGCTCAGTCACAGTGATCTTCGGGTTCCTCTTTACCTCTCTCACCAAGGCTCTTCTCTCACTGTTGCTGAGTTGGGCTGGACGGCCGGGTTTATAGGAAGAGTTCTCAACTTCTTCCATTTAAGGATTATGGAGGCCTCTGTGCTCTTAGGAACCTTGAGTGCTGTAGAAATTCTGTAGTAACCTTGGCCAGATCTGTGCATTGCCACAAGTCTGTGTCTGAGCTCCTTGAGCAGTTCTTTCGACCTCATGATTCTCGTTTGCTCTAAAAGCTGTGCGGTCTTATATAGACAGGTATGTGCCTTTCCTTATCAAGTCCAATCATTTTAATATGACACAGCTGGACTCCAGTAAAGGAGCAGAACCATCTCAAGGAGGATCAAAAGAAATGGACAGCATGTGAGTTAAATATGAGTGCCACAGCAAAGGGTCTAAATACTTATGACCATTTGATATTTCCGTTTTTTCTTTTTGAATAAATTAGCAAAAATGTCTACATTTCTGTTTTGTTTTTTTTTTTTCTTTCAAGATGGGGTGCTGAGAAATAAAATAAACTGTTTTTATTTTAGCAAATGGCTCTAATGAAACAAAGGAGGAAAAGTTAAAGGGGTCTGAATACTTTCCGTACCCACTGTAAACTATTATTTTCATATTTTATATTTTCCAAAAGGGATCAGGGAATAGTATATAAGTTGGTGAGGGGACATAAATCTTTTTTTTTTTTTTTTTTTTTTAGTTTAACGAAATAAATAAAGTCCCCAACTACACAAGTAATGTTTCATAATTCTCTTTTCAGTGTTAAATAGTCTTTATTTAACCAGTCTTGGTATAGCAGACCTTGAAGGGAAGACAAATAAAAGGAAAAAACAAACAAACCTTTCATATTGTATTTTATTTATTTTTTTTAGTTCTTACAAGTAGAATTTATCTGTAAGAAACCGTTTTTCCCCCCCTAAATATCACAAAAATATTGAGGTTTGGAAGTAGAGCGCAAAACAGCGAGTCCAGAGTGGTTGAAATCAATGAAATATCGCTTTTTATCCTAGTGTTGAGTCTAACTCCTCTTCTCAAACACAACCACGTGATTTCTCGCGATGTCCGAGACTCTGTGTTCCAGGTTAACAGAGCCTGAGTAAACAACCATGGCCGCCGCACTGCGCAGGCTGATTCCTTCTCTATCAAACAGCTCCAAATCAGGAGCGTTTGCTGCGGGGTTACAACCACCAGCCTCCTCTAATGGGAGAAAAGCTCTGAAAGTGGTTGCGGGTGGAGCTATGGCCGCAGCCGGTGCTGCGGCTCTTTACTACGGCTCTGTTGTCGGTGTCGGACCGAGGAGCTTCCAAGCACCGCTCGTACATCTGGCGCTGCCGTCGGTCTCTGCAGCCAATAAGGTACAGTTTTAACTCTGAAACAGTCTGAGATGAACATCTAAACAGGCTTCCTTTCTCTGTCTCTCTCTGATGAAAATCATTTAACTGGTTGCTGTCACTATCGGGAGCTATCCGCGACCTTTGGTGCTGAAATGGCTAAACGGTCAGAGACCTCTTAGACCACTTCTTGGTTTTTGTTTATTTATGATTTTTGATGCCTGTTTCCTTTGTAGGCTATACATCGTTTACAGTACACGTGAATATTACATACAATGAATATTACATCATAACTACGTCATATATTAAGGAATTGCTGATCAGAGGTGGATAGGATATCCAAAACTTTTACTGAAGTAAGATTAGCACTATTTTTTTTACTCAAGTAAAAGTAGAAAATAGTTATCCAAGAAATTGCTCAAGTAAAAATGAAAAAGTAATATCAAAATTGATTCTCTTGTAACCTTTTGATTAATTGTTGGATTGTGAAGTCTGATCTGATTTAATGTTTAAAATGATCCAATAACACAGACAGTTATGAGCAAATAACTGTTATAATGCAAATAAATAACACAATCAACAAATATTTATATAGAAAACCAGTGGCGGTTCTAGAAGAAATCTTCTGGGGCGGTGGGGGAGGCAGTGTTTTTTCATGGGGACACAGAACAATAGTAATGAGAAGCAAACACAAAAAAACTGTAAACCAATAATGATACAGCTGAACTTAAAGCTAACTGTAATTTCTAAATTAGTTTAAAACTAAATTGTATTGCTGCAGGTCCAGCCGGTTCTGTAACAGCTTTTTTTTTTAAACTACCATCAGACTGCTGAACTGTTGAAAAAAAACACAACTCTAAATGAAGTCTCAAATCGAGATTGTGCATTACAAAGATAACATCTAACCAATTATAAATCAGCTCAAAACATTTTTGTCTACTGAATTTTTTGCAATGCTCAGAACTTCCACATCAATGCCTTTTGCACCATTTTTCTCCAGCACTGTTAACATTCGATCACTGCTGCACTTTATGAAATGAAAATGTTAATTTTGCTGCTAAGCTGCTGTTCATTCAGTGTCTGAAAGCTGTACAAAATAAAATTTTGTTTGGTATACACTCTGTATAAGGTAGTCTAAGTCTTAGTCTAAAAGAGGCGAGGACCAGTTCTACTGGTTGCCCTTGTTGACCCCAGTCTAGAACCGCCTATGGAAGTACCTTATTTTTCACGTCATTTTTTGTTTCTTTTAACATAAATAGAATCATAGTGTTAAACTTATAAAAAACAATCTTTATAGGAAGTTTTTTTTACCCGTTCCTGACATTTATACACAACCTACAATAAATATTGGTTTTATAAGCGTATGTAAAAAGAAAATAAAAAATGATGTGAAAAATTTTTTCTCTGAGCGGGCACTTTTCGGGGCAGGCTTTACTCTTGGGTATAGAGCAAAAGATCATTTCTATTGGTCCGCAGAGTGTTAGCAACAAAATTTTTGTTTGTAGAAGTTTGCGTCGAAAGCGAGCGTTTCTGTTGCAATCGGAGTGGAGAGATTTTGATCTCTGAACTGCAATTTTAAAAGTAGGTGAATTATAAAGAAAAATATTAAATCTGTAAAAAGGGAATTCTGGAAAAACAAGACTTAAAAAAATATGTGAAAAAATACTTAATAAAAAAACAACAAAAACTAATTAAAATCTGAGAAAACAGAAAAAATTCAGCCTGGAAGATTCTTATCAGCGTCACCTGTAGCACCTGCTGATGTGCCACATTCAAGCTTTAGCCAATCAATTTCAGGGCCGTACCTCCTCCAAAGCAAATCATCTTTCAAGATCCCCTTCATTTAGCATGTTGCCTACTGTAGCTTCCCTTCCACATGCCAGCGAACTTTCACCAACTCCACCCTATCTCCTCACTCATTCTCAGTCCCACTCACCCTCTGGCTTAATCCACCACCAGTGTCTGGGCCCCGGGGGAACACTACTCTAATTTTTTTCCTAGTTTACTCAATTAGGCGAATATTGATTCACAGCATCAAAGCCTTCTGTTATTCGTGTCAGTATTTGTATAATCAGCTTCTATCTCCTTGAACTCCAGTCAGCCTCAGCAGATGTCTGTTCACATTGAGCCTGGTTCTGCTGGAGGTTTCTCCCTGTTTAAAAGGGAGTTTTCCTCTCTACTGTCCCTACATGCATGCGTGGTGTGAGGGAAAAGAGTCCATGCAATCAGCTGGGTTACCTTAGTTAGAGCATTTTTGACCAATCTCCTTTATTACCTGCATAAATACATTAAATCGAATAACACTTTGTTTATTAGCAGCTTTTCTCTGTCTGAGTCTCTCCAGGTTCAAATGTGTATTTTCAAATTTACATTTACAAGATGGATAACATATAATGGAACAAAATGCACTCAACGGAAGAACAAGAACAACAACAAACAATATCTGTTAACACTATGATAACTTTGATAAATAAAAATAATAAACTAAATTGTATAAAAACAGACATAGTAAATTAAATATAAAAAGCAGAGCATGTTTTTAAATAATGAAATTCAAATTTACCTTAAACCTGGTAGAAAAATTAAATGTAAAGTTAAATATTTGGCTCTAAAAAACTATGTAAATACTTGTAAGTATATGGAAAGCTCGATTAAAAACCTAAATTACATTTATTCACACATTTTACTTTTTTAATGTTACACTGTTCTCCCTCAGTTTTCCATTCACTCTGTGTGCTTTTTGGCTTTTCTGTGTCCAAAGTCAATGATCACATCACTGTAACAGATCTGATAACCAACCTTTTTGTTAATATTAATCACTGCAACCCCACTCCATCATTGTCCTGCTAAGGAAGCTCTCAGGTAGTTCTTTATTTATTTTAATTCGGTAAAGCTTTGCTCTGCAGATGCCGCAGTCACAGGGAGAGAGCAGGCTGTTCTCAGAGCGTCCCTAAGGTTAGGGTAGATTGTGAGAGCAATAAGCGAGCTAATGAGATTGTCTGTGCTTTAGGATGTCAGGAAGTTTCCCATCTCTGAATACAGTGCTCTGTATTATTCATCATTAATGACAACCGTCACTCTGTAGTCATCACTAATAGAAGACAGGTTTGTCTTTACTGTGGTCCTTCCTTTTCTGTGCCTCAATCTGACCACAATAATGGTATGTTTTTTTTTATGTATAAGCAATGATTTCTTCATTTTTTTTAATATATAGATAAAAAAAATGTACAATTTTATCATAAATCGTTTTGTTACGATAATCACATAGAAATAATTACACATGCAAAATAAACCAACAATGAATTGTTCTTGGGGACCTCCTAGTTGCCCTTGGGCAGTTGCTTAGTTTGCTAATGCCTTGAATCAGACCTGGTCATATGCGTAATTATTATCTAAAAACGTATTTGTAAACATTATATACAAAAATTATTTTAAGAGTGCCCTCCTTGACAGAAACATTTAATAAGAGATTATTAAATGGGTTCTTTGCCTGAAATAGTTATCACTTTATTGCTTATCTGACCACAGTGTGTGAACGTCATTAATGGAAGTAAATTATTCTCCTCTCTCCCTTTTATGGACATTTCTTTGTGCCCATAAATAATTAGATCATCATGTATTCCATGTCTTATTACTTTTTTCTTGACTAAATCAAAAAGAAGGAATTTTCCAAATTTCTAAAAGTCCCATTAAGCACACATGTTATACAAGGCTGGTTGGTTGGGGCTGTTTCATTAATATTTAGCTAGTTTTGACCATTAGGGGACACCCTATAAACTGTGTAAATAGCATTAACTTTACAGTCTGGTAATTAATCATGTTGGAAGATTAAAGCAAAAGTCAATATTAAGGCAAAAACAACCTAGTCTCTCTTGATGCAGAACAAAAAAAGGAAAGAAAACATCTTTCATCCCAATGAAATAATAATACAACATTAAGGTCAATCAGACTGTATATGTAGGACTTTCAGAAAACTCTTCATTCTTTATATTTTGACCCATTTAAGATCTATTCATATGTTAAATAAAGGAAAGACTGGTCAGTTAAGCTTTACAGCCCATTTGAGCCCAACTATAGCTTTATTCAAACTTATGTCACCCTGTTTTTCTCCCATAAGAACGACCAAGCTAAGGATCGTGTTCACTGTGCTTGTTGATGAGTAAAGCATGTCTGACTAAATTCACTGCAGGGAAACAGTTTGGTTGTCTGGTGTTAGTCGGTATCAGCGAGGGATTGCTGACCGGTGTCCTTAGACAGAAGCTATCCAGGGAAACAAGAAATTGGACACTTTGGCTTGGCAGAGCGCCTGATATTTGAAGAAGGGAGAGGGGGAGGGGGGGTTAATGGTTAAGCAGAGGGGGGCATGCATTCCCTAGGTGTTTGCTGTATGCCCAGTGGACCTGGCAGTGGGCCACCTGACAGAGAGATCCACTCTGTCCTCACTAATCCAGCCGTCTGATCTGGATGGGGCTGACCAGTTTTAGGGACATTATCTGCTGTATCTGCTGTACCCCCCACCCCACCCCCCACCCCATTACTGAACCAAGAAAGCCTTTTCATAACAAGAAAGCTCAGGGTATTTTAGACGAAGGATCCTTCAGACAGTAATAGAACTTACGTGCTGGTATTTCTATGTGTTGTGTGTTTGCCTCCAGGTAAAGACCTATGATCTGGATGAAGGAGATGTTTACATGTCGTCTTTTGAAAACAGATTCCGGCTCTTCAGCTCAGTAGAGTGTGAAGGCCAGCTCTACATGACGCCTCTAAACTTCATTGAGTCTGTCACTCTGAATGAACCAAGGAGTAAGTAAATCTGCAGGGCTTACTGTATCCATATGCTCAATAGTACACTCTGTTTAGATTTAAATGATGCTTTAGGTCCACTGACAAATATAGAGAGGTTAAAGGATAAATATCCAAGATATATTAATAACTGATATCTCTGCTGCAAAACAATATGATTTTCAGGATGACTTTGGGGCCCATTTGACTCCTGCTGAGTCCTTCCTTCTGCATTTTGTCACATTAAAACAGCAAATTTTAATTATTTTTGAAATTATACAACAGATTTAGATAAATTAGTGAACAAATGTGACTTTGATTGACAAACTGCAATCATTAAAATATAAAAAAGTTAGTTTGTCTCCATTTTTCTTAGACTATTTATATTAGAGTGACAATATATTTTAAACTCACATCTGTCCCCTACGCACCCATACAGCTGCAATATTTATATGCTTTATCCAAAGCAGGTAACATCAGATTGAGTTTGACAATTGTTGCAAGTCGCATGGGAAAGTTGCAACACCAATTTATACATCAGCATCACACAGTTTTGTTTATCTTTTTTGTTTCCTATCCTGTAGCTCATTAGAAACATTTTTAGGTTTAACTGAGCACAGGCGATTTTGTGATTGGGTACACTTTGCTCAGAGCAAGAATCTCTGAACAAATTAGACCCTATAAATGAGGAATAGGATGTCATCAAATTTGATATATATTATTTTATATTTATAATATTTTTGGCAGTTTATTGTATATACCAGGCCATTAAGTGACTCTTATTATAAAATAATTTTAAATCTCAGCTGCACCCATATCTTATTTAATATTTTGCTCTTTGCTAACTAAGGCCACTCCTATTTCTTATTTGTATATGCAAATATGTTTAAAAATACAGTACTTGTGGCTCTTACGCTCATAAAAACTCATTAAATCTACTTAATTTCACTGTAATTTTGACAACTTGTTTTGCTGAAATGTGGTGGACAGAACCCTGGGAAAGGAGCCCTGATGTTCGTCAAAGGGTCCCTACACTTATTTAAAAAACGCTCCCCAAATTTCAGCGTGACGGCCCACTACCCTGAAATAAGCTGGGGAGAACCCTGTATAAATTAGTGCCTGAAAGTAGTGTCTTCACAAAATGTATGCTGAAAAACAAAATTCTTTAGAAAAAAGGTCTCTGTTTGCTGAATTTCATTATGTTTTGTACATTTTAGTATTTAAGTCAATATGTTGAAGTTGTTCATTTCTGGCTGCTCTACCCCCCCATCTGAATAACATAGACCAGAGGTCACAGAGTGGCGGGCCGCATTCAGGATCCAGACCCACCTGCTGGCTAATCCCGACCCAACCTGTTTTAAAACATTTATCAATTACCGCATTTTGTCTGACGACTGTGTCGAACTTCACTTGCAACTCTTCTCCTGTTAATATGGTAAAACCGTCCGGAGTGCCGGGACCAGGCTACACGTGATAGAAATTAGCCAATGAGCTGTCAGTCTGGGTTGCTGCTGCTGCTACTTTAAGACACAGCAGGCAAACCTGTGGCAAGCCGGGCGACGGGAAAGAAGGAGAAGATGATGAGAAAAATAGAGCAGAGAAAGTGTGGACTGCTGGAAGAACTGTGGTGAACTGATGAAAGAAAAGTGAAATGAAGATGACCCTGCACACTTTGAGTATGTTTGGCTCAACCTGCTGCTGTGAAGCAGGGTTCTCCACCATGAACAGAATCAAAAATAAATATGGATCCAGGCTCAAAATGAGCTCCATGATATGTGCTTTAGAATGGCTTAGTCTCCATTCAAACACAGGTTTAAAGCCTTGCAGGGCAGCATAAAGCCCACTGCATAAAGCCCACTGCGAACATTAAGACAGAAAAAAGGAAAAACAAAAGGTCAGTTCAGGTGTTTTATAAAATATGTGAATCAGGAAATTGTCTTTATACCAAACTGAACGATTGTTGTTCTTTACTTAAAAAAACCCTTTAGATTTTAAAATGGACAAATTTTCTATTTTTTTTTATTTAAAAAATTCAATGTATAACATGGATGCATAAAAACCTAATTTTATTTCAGTCTTAAATTGTGTTTAAAGTAACAGATTATAATTAAAAATGTCTCCGGACATTTACTGGTTGATGATTTTCTTTATTCGAACCCCTGACATAGAGTAATGCTTGTGGTTGTAGTATAAAAGCATGAAAAAGTTTAAGAGGTGTCAATACTTTAGCAGACCACCATTTAGTCAACTTCTATTGGCTTAATCAAACCTCTATCAAAATATATCCTGGCCTTTTTTCAGCATTTATTATGTTATGCAACAGTTTAATAACAGTTTTTTTTATGAAAGTTCTGCTGGTTCTTCCTGGAAACTTTTTTCTGCTGAGGGCCTGCAAAGTGTCATTGGACAATAAGTCAGGCCCTGAAGTGCTTTAGTCATAACACCTGCATAAAGATAGACATCTTTACCAGCAACCCTACTTTTATGGCTCATTTATGTGGCTACAAACTTGCAGGGACCCACAGAGACCGAATTACTTTGCACAGATTCCGTAAATGTCATGATAAGACTGTGATGTATGGTGTGCGGCTGGCTGTAATGTGTCTCTTCTCTGTCAAACAAACAACATTATAACACATCAAGGCTCATTATCGTCACGTTGCTAATTGCTCATTTGTTGTAAAAGTCTAGATGTAGGGCTTTATGGTGGGTTTGTAGCTGGGCGTTCAGGAAGGTATGACATTTTTTTTGTCTACGAAGGTATGAAAAATCTGAAAGTTACTCTTTGAAATAACAATTTTATATCCTGTAACATCGATTTTTTGCTGAAATGTTTTTTTTATAAGGTTGTTGTTGTTATTAACGTTACTTTCCAGCCAGATTTATTTCAAAGACACGCCTGTCTTATCTGCTGCTTTATAGGCCTCTGGAATGTGTTCATTGTGATATGAGATTTATTTTTCTGTCCAAGCAAACACCTGTTTTCAGTTTTGATTCCCAGCTCACCCTCCCTGGCACTGATTTCTATTTAACCCCATGTTTTCCATTTTTGACCTACATATTAACATTGAGTCTTGCTTTCTTTAGGTAAGAAAGGATGGAGGTCCGTCACTAAAAAGGTGAGTTTTCAAGCCATCAAAGCTTTTTTTTTACTCAATCTCTTCTCTATCCGTGGAAAACAGCTGGATTCACTGTAATTCAACCCGGCTTTTCCTCTGTTTTCCCAGGAATTAGACAAGCTGCTGTCGGATACTCCTCCTGTTTGGAAAGGATCATCTAATTTGTTCAGAAATCTGCGAGAGAGAGGTAGATCCCATCTCCTGATTTACTGCAGACGCAAATCCCTCGAATGTTGTTTCATTCAGAGGGATCTCTGTTGTGACACATGTCTGTGATCCACAGCAGAGGGTTCAGGCTGTAAACGCTATCTTATCTCCCCATCAGTCTGCTTGTAAATATTCCCAGCAAGCCCTTGAAATGCATACTCGCTACACAGATGGTGAAAAACTGAAATAAATCATTAAATGTAACAGAAATCCTTTATTAAATATCATAAAAAAAACTCACAAATATAACTCAAGCACTTTTAACATTTTTACTTAACCTTTTTGGATGGATAAAACCACCAAATAGCTTTTAGTCAGTAATCAAGACCCCAACCTTTTCTAAATGTAATATAACACTGAGTCATGGATTTCTCCTCAAAATGGAAAACACAAGAGTACGTCCATTCTGAAAATAGCAACAAAAAGATATCTACTTCTCAAATTTACGGAAATCCGAATTTCTTGCCAATATCATCAGCACCTTTATACCCATTTACTTATTCATTTTAACAACATGATATAACAACAATGCGTCTGGAAAAAGTGCCCAATACTTCATGACCATTTTTTTCCATATTTAGTGACATCATAATGTCAGATTTCCATATCCGGGGCTTTTACTGCATGAGGTAGAAGAAGAAAGCAGGTCAGGGAGAAAGTTGTGAAGAAGTTCAATCCAGCATTTTATCTCCAGCAACCACGCGGAAAAAGGCTGAGGTCAGATTAGAGTAAAACTGAACTCTGGATTTCATTTAAAGCACCCAGGCCCTGATCTTCAGAAGGTTTGCATGTCCTAAAACAGATGCAAACGTGTTTGTACGAGCAGAGCAGATCTTCAAAGAAGGTGTATAGTCAGATGTGTTTGCAATTCAGCAAACAGCATGTGGAAACCTTGTTTTTTTTTTTTCTTGGTGTCCCTTCATCAATATGCAGCTCATATTCTAATGACCAAACCATGCAAAGTGTTGGGTGGAGGATATACAAATGTTAGTATTTACCAAATGCAGAGAAATTTTCCAAATCTGAATCTCAACTGCGTTCACAGTTTTGTGGTCATAATTAGTACTAAAATAAGATGCAAATTGACATGCAACAACATCTGCGGTCTTTGTTGCCACAAAGGATGCCTAGGAAGACTGTTAGATGATGGAGAGAGATTCTGTGCACATGTAGAGATATTTTAGCCATCAGAAATAGCAATAGTACAATGACATTCATAGAAAAAAAGAGGGGTGGGGGTGGGCAGGGGGTGAAAATGTGTATCTTTTTAGTTACATAAGGAATTTATTTTTCTCTTTGAATTGAATAAAACAATATTGTGTAGGAAGCATGGTTACATTTTATATATTTGCTTCTTTATCAAATTCAATATTTTTTTGACTGTTTGTTTGATTTTTAACTTTAGTTACTTTTATCTGATTTTTTTTTCAGAGATGGCTGCCTATGTAAATTGCTCTGTAAACATAATTTAGTATTAGAATTATTATCTTTTACATCACCCTTATGTCTGATACCTCCATCACCGAACTGTCTTTTATGGCCACTCTCAAACTGCCTGTAGAACACACAATCTGCTTGCTCTGTTTTAAAATTTGCGCACCAATCTTTATAGGTCACTTGCAATATCCCTACTTTTTGCACACAGGCATTAGGCAAAAAAAATGCACATGCAATTTAGCTTGTTTAATTTGGAAACTTTGAATTTCATGCTGTTATTGTGGCTGTAGGTTAGACAAGCTAGCAGCATTGTTTATAGGAAGACGGATGAAGCTAAATGCTAAAAAAAAAATATGTTAGAGGCTCAAAAAGACCTAAGATTGGAGTGTAAGGTTACGTTTGAGGGAAATTACAACCCTAAACAATCGAATGGAGCATCCCTGGGATGCATCGATTGAGGCATGATCATAATTTAGAATTGCTAAGTCCAACACTGGAACTAAATAAGATTATCTTTGGCAGGTCTGGGAAAATTATATTCAAAAATACAACTATGTCCTGATACTTTTTGATTACTTTTTGATTTCCGATATTGATCCCAAAGTACAGAATGCTATAAAAGACTTAATCAGGTAATTACTTAATTACTTCAGCAACTGACCCATTTATTATTAACCAGTGGGTTACAGTAACCTTAGGCTTCAAAATGGATTAAAACAAAAATAAACAGAAGAAACTTGTGCAAAGGAAGTTTTGCACTCACATGCTGTGTTTGTGATCATGCTGGCTCTGTGTGCGGGATACGATACAAGTGCAGCATGATAAATGAGCAAGCAGACCAAATGACGTGTGGAATGCTGGAGTCAGAAGGTGGTAGAGATGCAGAACTAAGGACTTCAAATTATAACTGCAGCAAAACTGTGTTTCTATAAAGTTTACACTCAGGTAGGGCTTTTTAGAAAAGCGTAGCACAAATGATGGATTTTTATTTGTGGAAAAATAATGAAAAACATGACAAAAAGGGAGGTAAGGGACAGGTATGACGGCAGGAAGCCCAGTGTTGCATACGTATAGAAATGCAGAGTGCAAAAAAACAACAAAAAAAACAAAATCAATTTGTGTTACAGAATAAAGAATAAAAATCTTTGCCAACCTAATTTGGCATAATTTCTTTATTCTGTAGCAGTTCAATGCATGAATGCAGCATGTGAACCATTATAAAAGACAAGATTTCTCTGTTTTTGGCTTAAAATTACCCAGAGATCTGTTCTCATGTGTCTTGAAATCATTTTGTAACTAAGTTAGGAAACAAGTTTCCTTTTATGCAGGTTGCCATGGTGTCTTTGAAGGAACTCTGCAGTGAATTGAGTGAAACTCCTTTTAAGCATTCCCACCTGGGCCTGCACGCTTCCAGCTCGGTGTCCCAGGTGAGCCAGCAGGGCTCTCCTCTCTCCCCCTGTTGCTTTAGCTAAGTGCCGGCACTGGGATTCGGGGCTTTTAATCCTGCTGTTAAACACTACAGCTTTGTCAGGAGGGGAAAAAAAAGAAAAAGAAAAAAAGATTTGGATTGATCTGCTCACAAAGCGCTACTTTAGAGAATGAGGGAGCTGTTTGAACTCCGCTATGTCAAGACATGTCCCACCGGCCGCCCCCACCCCCTTCGCTCCGATCACCGTGGACATCGTGAAGCCAGAGAATAGCATTGGATTACATCTCCGGGACTGCCACTCCGTATGAAGTGTTTCTGAGGAATTCTTTGTATTGTCTAAAAACATCTACTTGAGCTCAGAGGCTGAGCGGCTGGGGAGGAGTGGGGGTGCCCCTCCAGGATGAAGGTGTGTGGTATTGGTGAGACATGGCAGGAATCTTAAAAGATTTTTTTTTCTGCCTCCTGAATTTTAAGCTTTAAAGCCAGTAGAGGCGGACCTCTGCTGTCATTGTGGGGCAGAGACACAACGATGGAGAGCTCCCCTGTGGGATGTTTTTTAGTAGAAATCTGCTTAATTAAAAGCTGATCCTACGAGCAACAGAGCTCCAGCACTTATAGGAACACAATAAAATTAGACGTGTTTCCTTTGTAGTCTTGTTTCTTCTCTTGGGTGTTCTTTCCTCTGAAAACATTTCCCTGCAGCAAACCTTGTTCCTGAGTTCTTTTCCCATAACACCCCGAGCACTCACCCAGAACTATCTGCGCTCGATTCTCTATCATCCCGAGCAAACAAAAGCTTGGGAATGCTTTCAGAGGCAGGAGGGAGAATCCTAGCGAGTCGGCTGAGATGTCTCCTGACACTTACTCTTCCATTCTCCATGTCGCACAACAAAGGCCTCCACACAGGACCTGAATCGGCCATTCTCAATCAGTGACAGATTACCCAAGAATGTATTACACCTTGTTACCCAAGCACCATCAGAAGCTGTGGGCCTTCAAATTTGTTTGGGTTTGTTGTCCTGGTAGGTCAGCTCGGTTGTAAAGCTTCGTGTTTGTGTGAGAGGAACACCAAGCATGAGGTAAAAGGCACCTTTTAAGATGTTATCAGTGAGCGCGAGGAGATTACCTGTGTCTGGAGGCGTGCCTTGTCACTGCGGACGGCTTACTCATTGAGGCAGCATGACTTTGAACATCTGTAAACACCCTGAACTAACCAATTAATGCCATTTGATGCCGTCCTGAGTGCAAAAAGGAACATTTCGGCTTTTGTTTCATGCCTTGCCTCATATTTTTTCCTCTTTGTTCCAGGTGCCATCAGTTACACCGAGTACCTTTTTCTGCTCTGCATTTTAACAAGTCAGTATACACCCGACCTGAATTCAATAGAATCAAGCAGGCAGATAGTGTTTAAATTTCTCAAATAAGCTTTTTCCTCTGTTTAATTTCAGAGCCTCAAGCGGGATTCCGGATCGCTTTCAACATGTTTGATGCAGACGGCAACGAAATGGTGGACAAAAGGGAGTTCTTGGTGGTAGGGACCTCACCTCCATAATAATTCCCTAAGAGACAACAAAAAGTACTTTAGTGTATCACAATCTCCTTGATGCTTATTTCCTTTCATAGTTGGAGGAAATTTTCCGTAAGAAAAGAGACAGAAAAGAAGTTACTGGTGATTCTGAAAGACAGGAGCAGAAAGTAAGTTTGATTTTCATTCTATTTTCATTGTCTTCCAGCAGCAAATCATCGGTTTGTGTCCAGGTCTCTAACATAGAAAGGAAGAGCTGGGTTAATAAGCTTTACACCTGTGAAGTCTATCCAATGATGCTTAATATGTGCAAAAGCCAAAGACTTTTTCTGCATCCCCTACACTTTTTTGGCATCCTTGGTAAAGATGTGCAAAGGGTGTAATCTTATACAATGACTTGACATATCTCTACATCAGTAGCTCACCGGGCTGCATGCAAAGGCTTTCTGATTATGGCGCATTGTTAGCTTGTCATTTTACCTTTGTTTTAGCTTTATTTTTCAATAAACTTTAGCTTTTCTCTATTTTACAATAAAATCCATTACAGAGAAAACACAATGAAATTTACATGTGAAAATCACTCATAAAACCCAAACACCACATGTGAAATTAGCATGTGGAACTCGTTTTAAAGCACATATATAGGCTTGGATTTGCAATGTTTTATGTTAGAAACACAGTTTATTCACATGTGATAAAATGTGCTTTTAACATGAAATCAACACATACTAATGGACTTTTACACGTGATTCATCATTTCAATGGGAAACTTCAGGTTCCTTGCTTTACATGATATTCAGGATATTCATAGGATAAATATTTTATCATATGTGAACCTCTTTTCAAGAGGGCGGAGGTCCTGCAAAATTGCAGCTGTGAATGAAGACATAAAACAAAATGCAAAAATCTAACCAATATTTTTACAGAAGCAAAATTATGTATCAGTTTTAATAAAAAAGGTAAAAAAAAAACAAAAAAACAGAATAACTGTTTGAAAATGCATGTTTATGTCAGTCATTTATTTTTAAAACTCCTTATTCTATTTTTGACATTATAAATATTGTATAATAAATTACATAATAATTGTATTACAATGCACAATAAAACATACACACAAACACTGACTTTTTCATGTATGTGAAAGGGTTTTATACAAAGCTCTAATGATATTCACATGGAAGATAAAATGTTAGTATGTGATGCACATGTGACTGCTATACGGGAACAAAATGATACTTGATGCTCTGCATAAATGTGATCCACATGTGAAAGTTGGGAATCAAACGTGAGCACATGTTAAATTCTGTGACTCTTTGCATTTGAAGAACACTAGATCCGAGGTACAGTATACAAATTGTTGAAACAAGGAAGTATGGGAGCCGAACATATCAGCATTTACCTGGAGGAATTTTAAAAAGGAAAAGGAAAGGTCCAAGACGAAGTGTGAAAAAAGTTCAATAAAGCAGGATGTGAATGGTAGCCTTGTGGGTAGTGTGTAGTGTGTAGAGCTTTGAATGCTAAGGTTCTGAGTTTGAGCCCCACAGATTGCCGCTCAGTGTCCTTTCGCTAGACCCTTAACCCACTGGTGCCGCACATTAGCTGGCAGCCTTAAAAAAAACAAAACTTTATAGGTGAGTGATGGCCTAATGGTTAGGGCATAGAGCTTGGAATCAAGAGGTTCTGAGTTCAAGCCCCACTCCCACAGACTGCCACTTTGGGTCCCTGAGCAAGACCCTTAACCCCACACTGCTCCCCGGGTGCCGCACAATGGCAGCCCACTGCTCCCCAAGGCGATGGCTTAAATGCAGAGAGTACATTTCGTTGCTCTGTACTTGTGACAGTAAAATGACAATAAAAGCTGGGGGGGAAAAAACGAGTTGAATCAAGTTGATGGATGTTAAAAACAAGTCCTACCAGCAGAAGGCGATAGTGTACAACAATGCTTATGCTTGCAAATTGGTGCAAAAACTATTTTTTGGTTCAAAAGTGACAAAGTTAACACTATCAGGATGAACTCTTGCTGTATATTGCTTAATTTTTTCATGAACATATTGATTTTTATGTTTTTTTATGCAGAGCATATGACGAGGCCCCTTTTTCTACAAAGCAATATTTTATTGCATTAATAGATGTGCTAAAAAAATTCAGTGTTTTTCTTCAGTGCATCACTTATTGGCACCTTTAACAAGAATAAACTAAACTAAAGCTTTTTTTTAGATTAAAGTTTATCAGAGTGTCTAGTGTCCCTCAGTTGGTTATCGATGGCTTCATCTTTTGCTTCAGTGTTAGTATGCGGTAATACAGATACCAGTTGCTCTTTGCTGGTTTTAAGAATGGAGAAAAAACAACATGCCAGTACTGTAAACTTGATGTTTTGATGGACATGAAACTGCTTTAAACGAATAAGTCTTTGGCTAATCTAGACTGTGTTAAATCCCCCTAGAGAAGCACATGTCCACTTCTCTAGAGTTCAACTAAAGCTGTACACTAACGGCCGATTTACACTTCGAAACTAGGTCGTCTGCGTAGGTGCGCGGGGAATGCAAAGACGTCCCCGCCTCCTCCGCAGACACCCTGCCCCACCTCTCCCAAATTGTAGGTGACCACAGACAGTGCTGCAGACAGGAGGCCTCTGATCGTTCAAATCTACATCTGCTCCAGTCATGCGTATCTCCTGTTTGGTACCTTACCAGCTTGTTTTATTTTTATGAACATCATTGTGGAAAACGACTTGTGAAGTTGGACCAGCTAGAAGAGCGAGGTGCGCGAGAACGCTAGGACCCTTTTTCCACCTGGATCCCTCCTCTTTTTTGTTCTCATGTCCCTCCGTTGTCGGACAAACTTGCCCCCATTTCCTTACCGCCTCGGCTGTATCTAGACCCACAGCTAGTTTCCCCTTTTGCGTTGTGGCGTGGAATAAACATAGCACAGACCATGCTTCAACTTTGAGCATAAATCAAAAATATCTGCATCATACCTGAGACAAGCTCACTGCGACACACTGCTGCAGGAGCATAACCAGCCCTTAATACATCTGCTGCTTAGCACTGGAAACAGAATGAACAAAGATCTCCATGCCTTGTTCTGTTTCCTTTCTATAAAACTGAAAATGTTCACATAATGTGCACCTAAATAGGAACCTTTTAGAGGCCGAACAACCTCTGGTTGAGCCGCCATCGTTCCCATATACCCCCACAGTCGAAGGTAGAATGTGTAGTAGTGTGGAAATTTAAAAAACTAATGCCGGACTCATTGAGGCAGCATGACTTTGAACATCTGTAAACACCCTGAACTACTACTGAATTACCTGAAGACTCCTGACGGCAATTATTGTAGAAGCATCTATACTACAAGACTAAAATTTTAAGTCTTTTTTTTTTTTTATTGCTACAACACTTCCAGCAGTCGTCGAGGGAACAGGGGTGATTGTGGTCATACAGGGTAAAACATGCCTGAGGCTTTCATCTCTTTAGGGCTTCTTATACCACATGCAGGTGGATGTAAACAGACGGGCTGAATAGAGCGATAAGAGATAGTCTTTGAGGTCTTATCGCACTAAACAAACAACGCTGTGGAGCTTGCTTTTCCAGGGCAAACTTTAGCATCTCTGGACAGTCTCAAATTAATCTTACACCCCTATGAGTATCAAAAAGATCATTAGAAAGGCCACTCTAGATTTGGGAACATAATGTCAGGAGACAACATAAAAAGGTCAGAGTGGATTCATCAATCTAAGACCCTGACTGATCTTGGATCACACTGAAAGCCGTATTAAATAAGTCTGCTCTTTGAAAACTCATGTCGTTTTCTTTTATATGAGATTAATATATTGTTTGTTGAAGCAAAGGTCTTTTTCCTTCTGTTTGTGTTTTAGAGCCTGCAGCTTTATGGTCATCACCAATCCCAGACGCACAATGTACGTATTGTTCTTTTCCCGTTGAGGACATTAAACTGTTCTGCTTGTTGCATGGCTTTTATTTATGCATAACCGATCCAAACAAGCAATAGAAGCTAGTTCTTGGTCTCTGTGGGGGTTAAAACAAGATAATCTTCACTTAATTTGTTGAAATTCAAATACACACCACCCTTTACTTCAGTGGTATCTAACATATGTATGTGTTTGTGGAGCAGATACAATGAAGGTGATTTATGCGCTCACCTTTTGACAAGGTTGGGCAACAGAATCCACTTCAGAAAGCTCCCAGCTGAAGACTGACAAGCTTTCTGTCTGGACCCCATGCTTCATCGTTACAGTGTCTTATGGAGCGGTATTCAGGCTCAGGTTACCTTTTCAGATGGGTTTGACCATGAAGTTACCAGTAAGTTAGAAGAAGCTCTGGTCTAGGCACTTTTCCAGGCTTCAGTCAGGTTCTTAAGAACACATACTGCGACAGACCCTGCCTCCGGTGCTGCGGTTGGGTTTTCCCCCAGCATATTCTAATTACAACTGTTTCAGGATCTGTTCAGATGAGGGGCGGGGGGGGGGGCAACACGGGGCAATGAAGTGTGTTGTTCCATAATTAGTTGCTGGTTTGTGTCGTAAATCTCTCTCTCTGTTAAAGAACGCAGCGAGGCACGGAGGAAGAGCTGTTTAATCAGCTGTCTCACACTGCGCCTCAGACTTTGAGACATGAAAATCCAAACAAGATTCATAAATATAATTAATTATGAGATCAAGCGAGCGATGAGGTGTCAGCAGCAGCTGGCTGCTCTGCTTTCTTGTGCACACATGTTGAAATCTCAGGACTTTGCTTGGAAGCAACGAAGAAACACATGGTTTTCGGTGTTGAAATCATAGTTTTTCTCGCTCAGAAAACAGATATCCTGCGATACGGACGACTATAGAGCATAACAATAACAGCCAAATTATTTTCAGCGGTTGTGTTTTACAGTGAGTAAACTGTAATAACAATAATGATTGGGTCATTTCCCATGAAAAGCATGACTTCATTGAGGAAAATAGTGGCTTCTTGCTTTTATGTTGCATCAAACAGCAGATGTGGAACAGACAAAAGACCAAAAACAATGTTTCACAACAACATTCTAAACGGAAAGGTTTCCATAACCTGCATTTACTTTGGAGCTCTGCTTTAGATCATGACATTAGGCTGCTTTCAGGTATAGGGATGCCTTAAACAAAGCCTCGCTCAGGCCTAGCGGACACATGTTACTCAGGCAGCAGTGTCTGGCCAAAAGGCTGCATGCATGGCTGCAGACCAGGCTCGTGTCAGGCCCATACTGCTGCTGCATGCTTCTCACAAAGCTCACCCCTCTGTTCTGCCTGTGTTCTCCGAAGACGGATCCCTCAGTAAATTAATCTTAGCTTGTGGATTTTTTAAGTTTTGGTACATGAGAGCTACAGACTTCAGTGATTTCATATCTTGTTGGGATTTCATGTCACTTATTAACAAAGTGTGGATAACTCTAAAGAGGTTTTTCATACCTTAATGAATAAAAATCAGAGTAAATATGGCTATCTTACTCCAGATAGCACTGTGTGGGGGGGAAATTTAAAAACACCACATATGTACTGTAGGTGCAGTGAAACATGGTGTTGGGAGCATCATGTCCGTTGACCATTTAAACCATTTAGATGCTTTGATCGGATAATTGTGGCGCATTAAAGTACAGATGAGAAGAATTCACACACTGGAAAACATCTAAATAAGTCAGTTTTCTTGAAGGCACACTGTGTAACTTTTGGCCACTAGGGGTGCTAGACCTATAACTGCCAGTATTTTGCTTCTACTAAACATTTAAAATAATAACAAAGATATATGTCTGTATAGTAGGAGCAAAGTGTTAACTTACCAGTCTAATAATGAAGTTGAGAAAAGACAATCGGTTTAAAGTCTGGCTTCTTTTTTCAGCCAGCGGCCATGAACAACATCCTTTCCAAGATCGACTCTTGTTTTTCCTTGTGTACAATCCCTTTCTCATTTTCTCTTTTTAGCATCCTCAGGAGGTTTAAAGTTTTTCCTTGCCTCAGCCATGACCAGTTGTCAAGCAGGCGGAAAAATAATAGCAATACCCACAATACCATGACGATATTGTGGGTATTGGAGGAGTGGTGGCCTAGTGGGTAGGGCATTTTGCTTGGGTCCCAGAGGTTCTGAGCTCAAGCCCTACTCCCCAGCTGCCTCTGGGTCCCTGAGCAAGACCCTTGACCCAACACTGTGGCCCACTGCTCCCCAAAGGGGATGGGTTAAATGCAGAGAATTAATTGCTTTTCACTGTGAAGGTGTAATGAAAATAAAGTTGAATTCTATTCTATATTGATATTCTATATTTAGTACGTTCTTCCAGGTCACATGACCTGGCCAATGATGGTGCCTCTTCTCTGAGCTTACATAGTCGGTATTTCAAGAGGGGAGCCCTGCTCGTAGCATCAATAGTGTCAAGTGCCGTATAGTGGATGAGGATTAAAATAACTCATATGCGTAACTCTTTAGGTCATAAAGTCCGCTGTGTGCCTTTAAAATAAGTAAATAAGTGCATTTTTTCTTTTATTGAGGAAGTAAGTGAGACACTTTGCCAGTGGAACAACATAATTTACATTTAAAATAAGAAAAAACAATTGTATTTTCTTATTTTAAGTGCATATTATCTAATTATCTTATTTTAGGAGTAAAACTACTAAACCCATTCACTCAAATTAAGGGTAAATACACTTGATTTTAGAAATGGTGAGCTACAGTATTTCTAGATCGTTTTTGCCGTCCCTTTTATTCAGTGGTTTGTTATGGTAATTCCCATTAAGATCCCAGAAAAAAGGATTCAAGATTGTAGCTAATATTAACACATGTGACATTTGAACATGTCAACTAGCATGTCTGCTCTGCAGCTTCTCACTTTGTCCTTTCCCATTTGTAACCTTTTCAAAAATGGTAACTTGTACCTGACGCATTTTGTCCTATTAACCTGCTGTGCTTTAACTGCGGTCACAGGTTCGTAAAAAAGACGTCCAGCATGTGGGGAACCCAGGCATGTGGGATGTTCTCAGGCACGGCACGACTCAAGCTCTGTTTTCTGATCTCATGGAGGTAGCTGGTGACTTTTTAAGTAATAAATGACAAGTACAAATACAGCATTTGTAGAACCTGGACTACTGTATGTTTCTGTTCTGTTAGTAAAGGTTAAAACTGAAGGCAGGTGATGTGTTTTTTTTTCTCTTAGAAATAGCAGCTCCTACATTGGGCGTGGCATGTTTACTCAGTCTATTGCACGGCATGTGTTTGGACCATGCAGACATAAAAAAAATAATGCTCCGGGTGACTGATTTCTGGATTATTAACTATGTCATTCGTAATCCAACATTCCTTGCTTCAAAGCTATCTGCATGGTTACATAATAACTCCGTATTGCCACGTGAGAGCTGTTAATTTTACTTAAAGCTGAGGTGTTTTGCTGTATTTTTAAGAATGAAAGTATATAATATTTTGTCTTTAGATCTGTAAATAGCCAACAGTTTCTGTTCTCTCTTGTAGCATGTGGATGAGAAAACAGAGACCACGCTGCTTGTCCATTTCTTTGGAAAAAAAGGCAAAGCTGAGTTGAAATTTGAAGATTTCTACAAGTATGTTAAAAATTAACCATCTGTCTTAATGATGGCAGTCTTTGAATGAATAAATATAAAAAATAAAATAAAATTTGTTGGGTAAAGTATTTTTTCGTCCCACTCATTCAGGTTCATGGACAACCTGCAGACAGAAATGCTTGAGATAGAGTTCCTCTCTTACTCCAAAGGGATGCCCACCATCAGTGAAGAAGACTTTGCTCGCATTCTTCTTCGCTACACAAATGTGGACGATGTTGGCGGGTACATGGAGAATGTACGCCACTGTATACCAGATGATAAGGTGAGCTTTTTTTTCCTCTCATAAGACTTGCTTTGCTATTCTTTATAAAAATGAGAAGCTAAAATAATGAAAGATGATTAATTTAAACTATCAGGAGAGCATTGGACCTTTCAGTGCTCCTTTATATAAGCTAATAAAGCTGAAAGTACCTGAAAAAATGATCTCCAGCTTAGTTTTATGTCCAGCTACAGAGGGCTTTGAGGTTTCTATGAGTTTTGTTACATTACAAATGTACATTTCCAGATATTTTTATGGGATTCAATGTGACAGACCTACACAAAATTGTGAAGTTTAGGGTAAATGTGGAGCCCCGGCTCCTTTAGTTAATATCAAGTGCAACCAAATTAAGGTCTTGAGAGTCCGGCAGTTTGTTAGAAGACATTAAAGATGTTGGTTCAGGTGTAGTTTAATCAAACACTCGTCTTTGACTTTGAACATCAGACCAAACACTGTTGAATACATCCTGGCATGAGTATAAAACCTACCTGCATGTCCTCAGCTTCCTAAAAACAACTGCTACCTAGGATGCTGCTGCAAAGAAAATGCAGCAAAGGTTGTCCTTCCTGCAGCGACTTAAAAATAACAAACAATTGGGAAAGTTTGAAAGAAAAACATATTATACAGTTAATAAAACAGGAATTATTTCTCTAAAAGGAAGATATTTCCATTCAAAAACAGATAATATTTGGACTCTCTCTCTAATATTGACTCAAAATATACCTCTTTCAACTAAAGCTCCAGTTACAACTGTTTTATTGGCATGGGGCACACTGATAGAAACAAGGCTGCCGTACACAGGTGCTACTCACCCCCTACCATCAACAGCAGGCAATTTGATAAAATGTTGCCCAACCCTCACTGCAACCAGTGACCCTCCAATTGCAGGGCCAACTCCTGCATCCTGCAACTCCGAAGTCCATTTGGTCAGAATCCTGGGAGAAACTTCTGAAAGCCAAAATTGCTTCTGCAGCTTAATAACATCTTCAGAAGGTTTGCGCATCTTAAAACGAGCGCAAATATGTCTACACAGAGCAGATTATGTTTGCAGCTCAGCAGATAGCTTACTCTTATTTTCCATGTCTGCCCCCTTCAATATGCAGATTATATTCTATTGAACAAACTGTTGAAATTCATGAGTGGAAGATATGGAAAGGTAAATATTTTCTACGTGCCAAATTCCAGAGTTAAAACTCAGCTGTAGCTGCAGTTTTTGTGCCTATTTTAGTACTTCTGAGTGTCAGGTGCAAACTGGCACTTAAAAATATCTCCAGTCCTCGTTGCCAAGAAGCAGGCATTGGTCCAATGACAGACAACAGTGCATTTCTAACTCCTCGCAACAGGGATGGGTGGGAGTTAATCAACAAGGACGACTTTCTCGTTTTTCATTATTTCATGTTCAACTTTCCACTAGGCTACCAACATAAGGTGCTTCATAAATATGATTTAACAATAGGTTTCCTATTTTGTCAATACTTATGTTTTATTCATTATGTTTATGACCTCCAGTTACATGGCTTTGAACCTCATCTTTATTTTACAACCTTTCTCAGCTTTCTCTAGAACCCACAATCTGCTAATTTTAATAGGTTGAACCAAACTGTTTTGCACATGTTTACATTTACGCAGTAATCTTTGCAGATCCTCCCCAACACGACCATGTACTAAAAAAAGCATTGCACGTGTAATTTAGCAACCCGTATTCTGAATCTTTGAAAAGAAGACCCTTTGGAGGAACTAACTCTTGACTGTTTAAATGTAAAGGGGAAGATTTTGCCTAATTTTTGAAAAGAACCCTCTCTAATTAAAAAAAAAAAGTACATGCACAATTCTTTACCTGGAGAGGGAACATCTATTAAACGCGTGCAAGAGCATTCACAACCTATTTCTCCTTGTGCATGCTTTGTTTAAAAGATGCTGTTTGCATTCCTCATAAAAGCTTACTTTCCAAAAGATTTGCAATTTTTTCCATAATGTCAGACTCACCACCGGTCAGTGAAAATGTATGTACAACAGCGAATCATGGTGAGAAAGGCGAGCTTCAATGACTGGCTGAAACCGTAGGTCACCACACATACACACCTGAAAGTGGGCATGCGCAGAAAAAGATAGCTATCAACTGGCAAGAACGTTGTATGGCCTTACCTAAACATATCACCAGAATGATTGACAATTAGGAGGACCACTTATTTAAATGATCCATCCAGGAAAAAGAACTTCCTCCACTATACAGTTAAATTATACTAAACAAGCGTTGAATTAACACAGCAGTTTCAATGGTGACACTAGAAATTTAACACAATTAAACACATTTTGCTATGAATGTTAAAACAATTACATCAAGGTCCAGACCCAAATCAAAAGCAATCTGAGGCAAGAGCTGAAAACCGCTTTTAAAAATCTGACTGAGCTTACGTTAGGCATAATTTCATTGTCTAAGTATGCAAATATTAAGAGACAAAACCTGAAAGACTTGCAGCTTACAGTAATCTGTTAAACAGTTCTTCTGCTTCATCTTTATGCACTATTTATGTGGGTCCAACAAATATTCATGAGTTTGCAAAAGCAGCGAGGGAAGTTAAAATGGTTCTCTAAACTCAGGAGGTACGATCATGTGATCAGCATCCTGTCCTGTTTGTTCTCAATCTAAGAGACGCCTCACATTTTAGGATCAACTCTGCAAGGTTTCCTGAGCTGCTTATTTACAGATATAGGCTCTCACCCCACCAATGATCATCATTAGACCCCTCTAAGAAAGGATTTTGGTGGATGCTAAGTGCAATCCTTTGAAAATCAGATAAAAATCACCTCTACAGATCAGACGGCAAATGAACCTTAGAGCAAGAAAATTATGTGTTGTTAGTTGTTTAAATCTAACCGTATATAAATGATAAATATTGAGTTTTCTTATTTTCTGTTTGAAAACAGTAATTTCAATCAGACTAATTGTGCAGCCTTGTTGTCTGCACGGTGTGAAAAGTCAGGAAAGTGAACTAGACGATGGTTTAGTTTATAGCACTGCTGCTTTACACAACGGCGATCATGGTTCGATTCCAGGCGAATGTATTCCTGTATTTAAAGTTTGTAAGTTTGAGTAAACGTTACCTAATTTCTCTTGGGGTTTTTAGCTATTAAATTAGATAGACTTTACTAATAAAATTTGAGCTAATTCTCTCTATCAAACTGAGTGCTTATTAAATTCTATGAGTTATTTTTTTAAAGTGCAGGAGTTCTTCAATTAAATATATATTGTTGTTTTTTGCAGCAAAGCAGCCTGTCCTGTAAAGGTTTTTGAGGTAATAGTGTAGCTAAGGAAGATAAAAACCAAAAAAAAAAGTATTTATATTAGCAAAGTATTAGATTTTTAATATTATTGTAGCTTTCTCTCACAGCTGATGAACCCTACCATAATCAAGGCTTTAAATAAAGTTTTTATTTTATTTCTAGAACCTCTAACTATCCTCAGAGTAGGAGTGTGCATTTGTCTAAATTTATTGTCTAAACAATAAATTGAAATCAATGATTACTATTTATTCAATAACCATTTTTCTTCTTTTTCTGTAATTATTTTTCTGATCAATTTGAAGACTATGATTAAATGCGGTTATTAAGAGATGCATAAGGATATAGATTATGCATCGTTATATGCCAGGTATCCTGAGGACAATGTGTTTATTCATCATCGCTCTTCTTGTGGGCCTAAGAAACGCTGTGAAGAAGTATATTTTATTTTTCTTAATAGTGACTTTTATCGTTTTCACTCATCATCCGATATCGTAATAAGATGTTTATATCCCCCAGGCCTACCTCAGACACATTTGTTGCATTTTCTCCCTTTTCTTAATTTTTTTTTTTTCTGGAAGTTTCTTTGGGTAATGTGAATTGGCTGCTGAGTGAAGCAGCCTCATTTCGAGCTCTAATGTGTTTTTTCCTCTCCGCACGCTGACCTGCGTGAAAAGGTGCCGGCAGCTCCTCAGCCCCATGAGGAGCCTGTTGCTAGATCTCTATTGATAATCAAGTGGGTCTCATCATTACGCTAAGCGATATTTTATGTTTCCCGCATTGTTGGAACAGCAAAGCGTCACAGATTAGTCATTACTCCATTTGTCAGCCGCTGTGTGTGTTTCTGTTGGGTCCGGGTGGGGGGCCCCCACCCCCCCGGCTGCAGAAACAGCTAGTAGCTGCAGGATGGTTGAGTGGACATCAATGGGCTCAGTGTTTGAGTCATCAGCCAAGCCTGAGATGTTTGGGGGATTCATCACTTTTGTTTTTGTTTACTCAAGTATCAGGTTAATCTGCTTTAGAAAAGGTCTGCGAGCTGACAGCCCGGCGTGTCCATACGGCGCAGGGAAAATCCAGCAATGTATACTTTGTCTGTTTGGGTGTGTTATCTATCTGACGGCCTCAAGCTCCCCACACACACTGAGGGATTCCTTTGGAAAGATGAAAGGAGAGCGATTAGGTTTTGTGTGAATTTTAGCACCGTCCTCTTGCAGGAGTGTTGACACACGAAGCTCGCCTGCTCCAACATCTGAATCCTGGATAAAAAGCATGGTTTGATTTCACAGCTCTTTGTTTTCTAGGGGATCAGCTTCGAGGAGTTCAGATCATTCTTCCAGTTCCTGAACAACTTGGAGGATTTCGCCATCGCCATGAAGATGTATAACTTTGCTCACCGCTCTGTTGGTCAAGGTAAAGGTTCAAAGCATCATTTCCTTTTAATTCAAGCTGCAAAACAGCTTCTAAAGCTGGGAGTTTCCTTGTCCACATATAGCTGCTGCAGCAGTTGATCAGACTGATTGATCATTCTATAATTACAGCTATAGTTTAACCAGGTAGGATCCACATCTTTACACAAATATCTTCATTATAGCAAAAGCTTCATCTCTTTCTTTTATGGAATATTGCCAGAAGTGATGTGAATCAGCAAAAAGTTTAGTATTTCTGAAGATACCTAAAATGGGGACAGATAACTTTTTAAGTCAAACTAAATTTTAGATTTTAGTAGTTCAACTAAACTCCTAAAGTTTCTTAAAGAAAAAAACAAATCAAAAGCAGTTGATTGCAAAGAAGAAATTATAAGTAAGAGCAGGATGAATTCTGTATAAGGAAAGGTGTTAGAAATCCTTTTTTCTTGGTTAACGGCAGCTGTCTCCAAGATAACAGCCGCTGAAACACCATTGCTGTGCATCAGAACAGCAATATTGCCGCTTAAAAGAGGGGACTCAGACAAGCTACTAGCAGGAGACAAACAGGAATAAGGCTTCAGCGTTCCCAAGAATGGGATTGCCACCGGTGCAGAGCATGCTTTGAAATGGGCGGTGGCATGGGGTTAGGTGGAGGCTTTAGAAAGACATGCAGGAACCATTAACTTTCTCCAGCAGGTAACAGGATTAGACTGGAGGGGAGCTCATTTACTCACATGAACCCCGCCACCTGGAAGGTGGAGGCTTTTCCCTGGTCATCCAGGTTAGCACAAAAGTACTGCCACAAATAAATAACGATTTACAACAATGAAGGACTTATCTGGTAATAAACAATACATTTTCCAGCTTGACAGAGCAACCATTTACAAGGCAAAACCATAAAAATCATGAATTCTCAGAAATGTGTCAAATGTTTTATTCATTTACTTTTACCACAGAGAGATTCTCCAAAATATCTTAAAACCTCTAAGACTTAGAATTAGTCTACTTGAACCTTTTAGTTATAGCTATAAATGTAAGAGGCGTCATCTAAAGCATTAGTGGGGCCTTTTGTTTAGAGAACACATCACATGTTGGAAAAGAAGAGAATAAGATACTCATCAGTCAGGAACAAGAAGCTAGGATGGATCTAAATCTGATCATTATGATTAGACAATAAAATCTGAGTTTTAGCAGCAAAGTGTTAAAGGAAAACAGCTGGTAATCTGCTTAGATAGGCTGAACTGTCCACATGAGTAATTATCGAGTTAGTTCGATTTACATCCTTTGGTTTATTTTTATAGTTGTCCCAATTTGAAATAGTTTATTAAATCTAAAGGCTTTGTAATGTTGATCTGCGTCTCTAAATGAAGCTCTACTGTTTTTGATGGGTTTGTTGTTTTTAATGTTTTGCATCCCTCTCTCTCCCAGACGAGTTCACCAGGGCCGTTTATGTCGCCACTGGAATCAAACTGAGCCCCCACTTGGTCAACACCGTCTTTAAGATCTTCGATGAGGATCAAGATGGTAAACTCAGCCACAAGGAGTTCATTGGAGTCATGAAGGACCGTTTGCACCGTGGAGACGGGGTGAGGCATCCTTCAGGTCGCTCTCCTCCCTCCTCTGTGTTTGTTCCTGGATCAAACCGCTGCTGGTTAGGTGTTGATCTGAGGTTATACTGCCACCTGTTGGGACAGCAGGTCATCGTTTCTTGGGAAGCAGCAATTGCTCATGCTTTTCTCTCACATTCTCAGGGTGTTAAAGCAGAGGAAAAGTTCATCTCTTTCAAATCCTGCATGAAGAAGGAGTTATCAAGAAAATAGGTAAGAAAAAGTCCTCACTTTTTTTAGACATTTTTTCAAATAAAGCATAAATAAATCAATTTAATAATCCACATAAGAATAATTTGTTTAAAATATATTTTAAAGCCTGTAGTCTTGAGTATAGTTTAGAGATGTTTGATGCCCACCCTCTCAGTGCCTGAAGCATTAAGTTACACTGTAATATTAACGCCTGAACAACTGCCATCGGACACCGGCTTAGGTCTGCATACATGAGCAGCAAGCGGCCTGGTTTAAAGCTGTATAAGTGTTTCAAAGCTTCAAAGCTTAATGATCACCCTCAGTAATCAGGAATGGGGAAGAGGTTGATGAAAATCCTGTTTGAAGACGGCGGCTCAACAAGGTTCCTGTGTATTGATGATAAAACAGCAGGTTTTTGTAACGTACATAAATGAGATCAAGGCAAATTCCTTTCAGACTTGAATGTGAGATAGATTTTGTACGGCTCAGCTTAGAAGCAAACACCTTTTGCTTCAGTTCTGCTTTACTCAACACCTGCCATCATCTACACCGAATCTGACTCATCATGAAAATCCCTGGTTTTTCTACAAAATGAGAAAAGATCAGTAGGTATTTATAAAAAGAAAAGTGTGTAAAACAAATCCAAATTATTTTTTTACTATATAATCTTAAAGCAGAAAAGCCTCCTTGCCAACCCCCTAAATTTGTAGCTTGCTGAAGAGATTCCAGTCCAGACTCCTGTTGTGTCAATGCAATATTTTAATATCACTTTCAGTCAGAGGAGAGATTCTGGTAAAATTTAAATATGCCTTCAGTGTAGATAACAAACAACATATACTGTATATCAAAGATGCAGGTTTGTTCTGTGGCAGCATCAGTCCGTTTTAAAACCTTCAGGGTCTGCAGATAAATTAAAGATAAGCAGAGATTACAGTTTTTATTGTCACCATGGAGATTAAGAACAAATGATAATGTTACCTTAAATGTAATAAAAGGATGCTTTAAAGCAGTGATTCCCAAACAACGGATTATAACACAACTGATTATAAAATGAAAAATATTTAATTTCCTTAACTTGAACATTTAATGCTCAGAAATTTAATTTTTGTTACATAAAAAAAAAAACAAACATATATATGTATTATTGTATTTTTTTATCGGGGAAATAAAATATTAAATGTTTTCACATACCCCCTGCAATGCATTGGCGGACCACTAGGGGTACTAGCACCCGTCGTTTGGAATCACTGCTTTAAAGGTGCTGTAGGAGATCTTGGTGAAACTGTTCCAGCAAGCTATATTTTTGAACATACATAACCATGCCTCTCCCTTCATACAATCCCTCAAAACCACGCCTTCAAAACACAGGAACGCGCATGCTGTCTGCAGCGCGTCTGAGCAGCTGATGCAGCGCATCGCTGATCTGGGAGCTGGCAGGGAAACAGGCAGCACTGATGATGCAGAGGGCTATGATCACTCCTCTGAAACAGTTTATTAACGCCTAAATTAACTAAAAATGCCGAAATCCGCCGGGAAAACATGTTCGCTTTTATTATCCTGGTGTCTGCATTTTGGATTACGTACATTAAAAACGCTTTCCAGCCGCCGCGGTAAAAGATGAGGCCACTGGGCAATAGGCTGCTGTTAAATGGGATTTCTTGTGTACAGGGGGACTGTACGGCTCCTGACTGAAATAATATTTGAAGGCAGGATGGAAATCTGAATGAACTAACTGCACTGACAGTGTTTTTTTTTAGGTGAACTTTCTCATGTCAAAATAAATTCAAATTACTTTTTACCCCCTGATCACAGCATATATAGCTTCCATTGTTACAGGCAAAAGGAGGATAGGAAAGCTCTGCCCACTGCGCATCAGATCCACTTTTTCCACCGCGCACTAGAGCAGCAAAGATGATTCAGCCGTGCATCAGAACTAAACTGGTAGAAGCATCAAAAATTAAGCAGCACGCGAGTTTTTGCTGCTCTTGCTGCTGTAGGTGTGAAGGTAGCATAACAGTGGCTAGCTTCCAGCCATGGCGTCCTGCACGAGCATTGGGGAGTCGATTCGTTCATGTGTCGCACAAAGGGGGGAGGGAAAAGCAGACAACCATGATTGACATGTCAAGAACCAATCGTGTACATCGGACCGTCTTTTGTGATTGGTTGGGGTTATTCATCGATTTCTCACTGTAGCGGGGACCATTTATTTTAGTTTCACTTCCAGACCTTCTATTTCACTGCTTGCTGAGCGGCTGTGGGGAGATCTTTAAGCCACATGGTAGAAAATGCGTCAGAAAAGATCTACAGTACTGCACCTTTAAAGGACTGTCCATGTTATGTAGCCACACTGCTGATGGACCTACGACAGAATATTAGGGATTCTTTAGATGTAAGAAGAGAAGTACATTTCCACAAAAAGGCAAAACATTTATAGTATTTAAACTAAGAGTTTTTATTAGTCAGATGTTAGTATGCTATAAATGCCGGATACAAGCCTGGGGCAGTAAGGAAGCAGCTATAACATGGCGTTCTGAAGCAGGAAAATAGCCTGGATGCTCCTAAATGTGCCACTTTAACCTTCAAGGGATTTTTTTTTATCATGAGTGTTTGACTTCACCATGTCAGACAACTTCAGTTAATATTTATAAACACTTAAAGTCTGCAAATCTCTGATGTTAGTTTCTTAGTTTAATATCAGAAATGTATGCTTTTAATCATTAATTAAATATATATTTTTTATACCAATTTGTGACTTTTTAAACTCAGAGAATATCCAAGTTTCTTTTTGCAAATATGTATTTGTTAAGCAAATATGTAATGGCTAAGTTGTTTAAGTTTCTGGGGGTTTCGTGCCATTTTTATTTTATTTTAAAGGATGGTAAATAGATCTTGGTTTTCTCAAACCTAAACATCTGCTATCACCCTAAAGGGGATTGAAATCTCAACTTCATTGATATCTGATGCAGGTTATAAAATAATATATTTATAAATAGTGTAATATTGACATTAGTAAAAATAACAGCTACAGCATTTACCTTTCTTTTTAAAAACTCAAAGCAACATTGCTGAAAAAAATGAAAATTCTACTGCTTACATTATTCTCATAATTTTAAATGCTTAACAAATATCAACCAACGGTTTGGTTTTGTTTTTAATTCTGTGGTTATTAATTTTTTTTTCTTTCAAAATATTTCTTTATGAAAATAAATATTATTTAACTTGACCTTTATTAAATAAAGGAAGAAAAATCTTTAAAAAACAATAATGTCACAATTTTCAGTGAGAGGTTCAGCAAACTGGTCTTCACATCTGGAAATTTCAGAACAAGTAGTCATACAAGCACAAAAAAAAACAAGTTGTATCAGTGAGTCTGAAGCTGCCTGAGGATGTAACTGTCTTTGTTTCGTCTCCAGGTGAAGCCCCAGATGCTGCTGCATGTCTAACGGTGTGGAGGAGTCGTGCCTCTTCTTTCCTCCCTGTCCGGAGTTAATGCATGCTGCTGAACCTCAGAGCTCTGATTAGAGCTCTGAGAAAAACCAAAGAAAGAACAGGATGTAACGCCACCAGGATGCAGCCAGCGTTACAGGAAACTTCACTTCATTCTCAAAACTAAACTAGATTCTAATTAGCTCTTTTTGGAGTATGTAAATGTGTGAATGAACATATTAAGTCCTTTAGCCCCATATTTATTCAGTTAAAAATATTTATGAAAACAATTTATTCATATAAAAAAATAGTCAGATAGTGACTCTGCATCTAAAAATATGCTGCTTGCTCAACTAGTTTGTCTTCGTCAGTTTTCTTCCCAACCTGGTTTTGTCTTAGAATGAGGTTCTGTTTTGAACCAGGTTCTGTTCTCAACCAGGTTCTGTTTTGAACCAGGTTCTGTTTTGAACCAGGTTCTGTTTTAGAACCAGGTTCTGTTTAGAGCCAGGTTCTGTTTTAGAACCAGGTTCTGTTTTGGAACCAGGTTCTGTTTAGAACTAGGTTCTGTTTTAGAACC
>NW_015150505.1:869700-873478 GCF_000732505.1 Cyprinodon variegatus
TCTGTTTTGGAACCAGGCTCTGTTTTAGAACCAGGCTCTGTTTTAGAACCAGGCTCTGTTTTAGAACCAGGTTCTGTTTAGAACCAGGTTCTGTTTTAAAACCAGGTTCTATTTTGAACCATGGTCCATTTTAGAAGCAGGTTCTGTTTTAGACCCAGGTTCTGCCATGTCCTTCAGTCGTCTTGCACCCCCTCCATGTTTTCCCTCCAAAGTGGCGCAGCTGGAATCCTCCAGAGGAAGCGGACCTGAACACACTCGCTCATTCACTGTTTAACTGCAGGCAGCTCACACTGTTAATCATTTCTTAGCTGATATGGAGACGTGTTAGCATGGCTGAACTCTTTCCTCATGTAGCAAAGCCATGCACTCACTCACTTCTCTCTTAGATTAGCCTTGGATTCAGAGGAACAGTTCAGGTCATGTTTCTGAGGAGGAAACACTGAACAGCTCATGTTAAACACTACGCTGTCCTCCAGAGTATTTAACTATCTGAGATGATTGGATGCTCTCATTAGTGACTCTACCTCGTTCCTTTAAATTCTGGACATGACTGTTACACTGTTCACTATGACTGAATAAAACTGACGTCCTAAATTCCCGTGTCTTGTAATCTCTGTCCTTGTGTTCTCTGACTCCCACAAGGTGATGCTTTCTGGTTTTGTTGCACACATGATCACAGTTTTCGAGCTGTTTTCACCAGCTCATAAGCCTGGAGGAGCTGAGGCAGTCCTCTTTCTGCCCAACATATCTATTGGCAGGAGCATGAAAGAATAAGTGATCTGTTTGAGCCTGAAGGAAAATCATTAACGTTATTAATTGCATGAAAACCTGGGTCTTGTGGGTGCTGACACTTACCAAAGGCCCGTTTTTATCTTTAAATGATTAATCCAGCAAGGTAATCATTTCCTCCCACTTTTTTTCAGCGTGCAAACAAAGACAGAAGAAATTATTTTTCACACTCCTCTGAATGAGTTATTTGGTGTCAGTGTAGATGTTGTATAATAAATAATAACAAACCAGTTTTAATATTTTTTTATTTGCTCTTCGGTGAATCAAGATTTGCATGGGCATTCAGCTGAAAGACAGCGGCAGGTCATCTGAGCCGGGTTTACTTATTCTGCCAAATCAAAGCTAAAAATAACACTCAAGTCAATGAGCTTCAAGAGAAATGCCACTTTTTTGGCTGACCTGGAATTGTCAGAAGTGAGGGCTACAGCCCACACTGTTAGCTGCACAGCAGATAAAGTAGGTCTGCTTGCTAAATAAGCGAATGAATAGGTTAGCGCTTGCAGAATAAAGTCCTCTGTGCTGGGTTAAAAAGTACTGCAGACATTTGAGAAAGCAGTGAAATGATTTACAGTCCTGGCTAAAAGTACCAGCAGTCATCATCGGTGTTAATCTCACATTTTTTAGCATTTTAAAGCAGCATTTGGATCTTTTCTAAAGTCACGGTGAAATGAAAGGCTGCAGACGGAGAAAGAAGAAGCAATTAATATTTAAACCTTTCATCAAAACATAGGTCTGCAGCTTCCGAGGAGACAAGTCGAATGACTTCTGGGGAAAAAAATTGGAAAATGAAACAAACAATGAACTCATGGGCCAGACTGGCACAAAAATGCTTGGAGGAGTCCTGCTGAGAGGTTTTAAATAAAAGAGCAATGCTGTAACTGGCAGGCTAACATTTATCTGCCAGTTGCCACCGATGCATCGCACAAAATGAAAGAGAGAGAGAGAAGAGCTGACAAAAAATATCAACAAGGCTGCACCTGTAGGCAGCGGCTTGATACAGCTCTCGATAACACCAAACCAAAATGCTGCCTATTTGGAGCATATATATTTATCTTGAAATGCTCTGAACTTTCATATCAATGCAATTTTGCACTATGTTTTTTTTCTCCCACACTGTTTACATTTGATCACTGCTGTACTTTATGGCATTGAAATGTTCATTTTACTGCTAAGCTGCTGCTCATTTACTGTCTGAAAGCTGTACATAGCGAAATTTCGTTTTGTATACAATGTGTTTAAAAAATGACAATAAAAATTCTCTAAGTTCTTCTGCTTTGCCTCAGATCTACAGCTGGAGGGTTGGATAGAAGAGTGTTTTCGAACAGGACAGTGGTCCTGGATACAGAAACTAAACTGGGTTGGAATGGCTTTACCCCAATTCTTGGTCAAATTTGAAGGGCAGGTTCATGTCAAGCGGAATTATGTCAGAAAATGGATGGAAGCTACAGAAGTCTTACAGTAAAGACTTAATAAGGATGGATGCCACACTGATGCAATTATTCATGTATAAAAGGGAACTTTTCAGAAGCCTGATATTTGTGTCTCTTTTTTTGTTGATCTTATGCAATTTTCTTATAAGTAACTCAATTTTGTTTTAATTATCTGTGACCCATAATCATGAAATTTTAAGAAATATAAAATGCATATAGCATTATTAATACTGATGTCACCTGCATAAAAGCTTTTGACCAGAACTGAGTCTGCATGAGTACATATAAAGAAAAAAAAACAAACTATCTTCGATTTGATGGCTGTGTGTGAGTGTTTTTTTGTTGTTGTTTTTTTTTACTAGCTTACTCTGTATTTCCTCCCAGTGTTCGGGGATGTCCCATGAGCTGCTGGTTTGGGTCCAGTATTAACCGATGGCACTGAGTGTGTGGTTTTGTTGGTTTAGTTTTTCACACTCTTTAACTTAATATCATAAGGGTATTACATTGGACTAAATACATCAGACTTTATAAAAGTTATGAATATTATATATGTGTGTTTTTTCTTTTTATTTAGCAACTTTCACATGTTGATGTCTATTGTCATGATCCGTCTTTGAAAAGGGCTTCAACGGGGGCCGACGGAACCAATGCTCCTGCAGAACTGGTTCTGGCCCATGTCATGGCCGCTTTTCAGGCATGGAACATGACTTTAGACATCGACATGTGTATGTTAATAAAATAAAATAAATCTCACATCTAAAAAATTCAAATGTTTTGATTTATTCGCCACTAAAAGTGGCCTGGGTATAAATAATGCTTAGACCTCACAGTTCATCAATTAACTGTAGTTGGCATTTATTCTTCAGACCTCCTTCACATCGCCACCTCCTCCCGCTTCCTTAGATCGTCCTCCTCCATCCACCTCACTGTATCCCCAGTTCAACTTGTCACCATGGGGAGCAGAGCCTTCAGCCACTCTGCTCCCCAGCTCTGGATCTCCCTCCCTCCTGACCTCCGCAGTATTGACTCTCTCTCCTTATTCAAAACCAGACTCAGAACCCATCTGTTCCAGCTCACTTGTTTGTAAATAAATTGCTCTTGTCCCTCCCTATAACTGTTTTTATGTTTCTGTATTTGTGTTTTTGTATTTTCATTTTTATTTTCTGTAAAGTGACCTTGAGTGTCCAGAAAGGTGCTGTTAAATAAAATGTATTATTATTGTTATTATTATTATTATTATTATTATTATTATTATTATACCCCTTGCCCAGGGACAACAGTTGCACACTGGCTTCATAGCTAATACTGACACATTTACAGAAATGTTTATCAATGTGTGCTGTCGCTAACAAATAGTAAAATAAATTAATAACAATTTAACTTTCTAAAAAAAAATAGATCTATAACATTTTGGGTAAAAAAAACCCGGTCCAATCTACTCTTCTCTGCTCTTGAAACAGCATAAACAGATTTCACACATTTCTTTAGAACTAATACTATTAGTAATAATAATTATTATTATGATAAAGATATTAATAATGATAATTCAATTCAGTTTA
>NW_015150505.1:874563-898678 GCF_000732505.1 Cyprinodon variegatus
GACTTCCTGATAGTAAAGAATTACAATAGTCCAGCCTTGAAGTAACAAATGCATGGACTAGTTTCTCAGCATCACTCCTGGACAGGAGATTTCTCATTTTTGCATTATTGCACCGATGAAAGAAGGACATTCTAGATAGCTCTTTGATATGGGATTTAAATGACAGGTCCTGATCAAAAATAACACCAAGATTTTTTATCTGAAATCATTTTAATCCCATCCAAAAGAAGTGACTGGCTAATCAGCTTCTTTTTCAGAGACTCTGGTCCAAAGACTATAACTTCTGTTTTGTCTGCATTCAGGAGCAGAAAGCTAAGAGTCATCCAGGTTAGCTCCATCTGGATTTATAGACAGATATAGCTAAGTATCATCAGCATAACAGTGAAAATTAATTCCATGCTGTCTAATAATTCTACTGATTGGGAGCATATTTATAGTAATAATAATAATAATATTAATATGACTCTTTATTTGTATTGACCTATTTCATAAAAAAATCTTATAGTTTTACAAAGTGAGAATAAAAACATGAATCAACATTAAAACAAACCTATTAAATCAAAGTTAAGATTTCGATCATAACACTTAAAAACTAAAGAAAAAGCTAAAACTAAAAACAAGAATATATATATTTTTATTTTTTTTAAAGACTGAATCTTCTGAGGGACTGACAACATGATCAGCTTTTTCCTCCCTTTTGGAAACATCCATTAGAGCCATCAGGGTCCATTTTAAAGCCATTCTCACAGGCTGAAAGGCATTTCAGATAAATGTCTTGGAAGTTTTCTTAAGTGAACATTTATGCAGTGTTTTACAGTTCTGTGGAGACATGCTTAAAGCTTGTGGTGCCCTGTTAGCAATTTGCAAAAACCCTTAACAGAGCACGAAATCTGTTTTCTATAAATTATTCTGATATGCTTTTGGCTGTTCTTTGTGAATGTGTGTGGGCTCTGAGAGGGTTGATTTTCTCAGTCTAAGCACATTACAGTATTTTCTTCAACAGCGTTTTATGCATAAAAACTGGAACAGTTTGCAGCGATCTGTTATTTTTCATGAGACTGAGATGAGCAATATTGCAGAGCATATTTTGCCAGTTTGCCGCAGCATGTCATCCACCCACAAAATTGGCAACATTGTCCCATTAGAAGAAAAAAAAGAAATTTGATTCCAAACTTAAAAGCAAACAACAATGCATGAAAGAGGCACATTCAAAGCTATGGCATGTTTTAAAGTAATGCTAAACATCTGGTCTAAAGACTGTTTCATCCTCAGGCACTATGCACTATGGATACCAACACTGGTATTGATAATTGACAATACTTGTGTAAAATAATCAATACCCTTTTTAAAGGCCCCCTTTCTCCTCACCGTCTTCCACCATCACGTGTCTCATCTGCGTCAGCAAAACAAGCAGTGATTGTCATGTTTGCTAATTTCGTTTAACTGTCTTAAGATTAAGTTTTTTTTAAAGTTGCTTTAAAACTTTGTTAATGTTCCATTGTTCATTTGTTAGATTTGGATGATAAAGTTAAAATAATCAAAACACCAAAAGGCCAACAGTTTCATGATACATCCGGCTTGAATATTAGGTGTCCCTATGGGTGATACTGACCATCAGCATAGTAGCTTCATCTGCTCTGTTACTGTTTGGCTGTAAATCCGTCCTCTAAAGAGATATCAGCTGGGCTTTTGCCATCACCGCCTTTTATCATAGATGGTAGAGTATGGCCTGTTTTTTTGTTTTTTTTTAAGTGTTTAGTCCTGTTTCTCTCTCAGACATAACTACGGGCTCAGCTTTTACTGTGACTAACTGGGTGTGCTCTCTTTTATCTATTTGACATGAAACCTGGCAAAGAGCTCATCTGCTTAACTATTTGATTCCTAGGCAGGGCTACCTGGGAGCCAGTTTACTCTTAGCTTTTCTAACATAGAAAGTATCTCTAGATCAGTGTTTCTATGTTCCTTTTCTATGTCAGCTTCTATCTTCTCATCAGATGGCTGCGCATACTGAGCATGGTTCTGCTGGAGGTTTCTTCTTGTTAAAAGGGAGTTTTTCTCTCCACTGTTGCTGCATGCTTGATGCAATCAGTTGGTTTTCCTTAGAAAGAAAACTTTGAACCAGTCTGATTTTGTGATCTGGTTGAATTGTCTCTTTAAAGAGCCTTGAGATGATACATGTTGTGAATTGCTGCTAAATAAATAAACCGATTTGAATTGAATTTTATTGAAATATCAACATCTTTAACTCATCATCTTAACTAACAGAATGACACTGCCATAGTTATGTTCTACTATAAACATGCTGTTTGCAGGGTTGTATCCTTCCAAAGCAAATTTTGGTAAGGCATGCAGCAAATTGCAAACATAACTTCAAATATTTTCTTTTGTCTTCTTCTTACTGCTGCATAAGTTGTGCATCTGGAATAATATCCAGCAGATTGTTTTTACAGCTGAGGCAGATGGATTTGTAGCAGTGACATTTGACCATAAGAAGAAGAGTCTTTATAATAACGATAAAACATTGAGAACGCTAGGCATGATGGGAGGTGGCTGCAGCACTAATGCTGGACGAACTGGCCCGGTGTGTGTGTGTGTGTGTGTGTGTAGGTCTGTCTGAACTCAATGAACCCATCTCCTGCGCGCGCAGAAAAATGTGCCAGGCTTGCAGCATCCCCTGGACGTCATGGCAACGTGTCGGGAGACAACAGGGGGCGGAGCTGGCTCTCAGACCTGAGTCTGAGCTCGTGCGTGTGCTTAGGTGTGAGTATGCGCGCGGGAAGCCGTCTGATACCGCCCTGTCACTAGTGGAGGATCATAACGGGACGATCAGAGAGAGAGAGGAGGGGGGGCGGTGCGGCAGAGGCATCAGAGGAGACTGGCTGGGATGCTGAGCCCCCGCTGGGGCTGACCACACTGCTACGATGCAGTGACGGTCTACGAGAAGAAGACACGCGCCCTGGGAGAGGAGGATGGGGGGATCAGAGCTGCACACCAAAGCGCACGGGTGATGATCTGCTGGGTGTAGACCATGGCACCGTCTGGTCCGCGGAGCATCAAGCGCGGCTGTCAGAGAGCTCTCTACTGGATCCCAGTCCTGTTCATCGCTCTCATAGTGGCGTGGTCCTACTACGCCTATGTCCTGCAGCTTTGCATCGGTAAGAGGAAGCTGTCTGGGTACCATGAGGAGGAGCAGTGTGTGCCATATGGGGGAATACCTCTGGTTTGATTAGTCTGGAAATATAATTCGGTTTAATTTGACAGAATATTTTATTTTGACTCTTTCGTTCCTGCAGAAGCAAAGTCACCTCAAGGAATTTCTATAGACATAACTGCTTAGGTCTCCAAAATGAAAGGAGGGTCTTAATAACATTGTTATAAGTCAGCTGGTTGTACCTTTAATGCAACCATTTTTAATTAGAGATAACCTTTACTCGGTTTAATGTACTTTTTTCCCCCAAAGTGAAATATTTTGCTGTTGCATCAGATTAAGAAGCAGCTTTAATGTGTGATAAAATAACTAGAAACTGCCGGGTGTGTTCTTAAAACCACACAGGCTGGGAAAAAGTATTGAACTTTGCAGCCACGACCATTAATATATTTGATTTTATATTTTATTTTCATAGAGCAACACAAATGTGTGTTTACTAGTGAACTTGTAAAGTTGAAGGAAATTGGTTTATGTTTTTTATGTTATGTAAAAAAAAAAACAGTCAACAAGGCCTGTTTTTTTTTTCATTACTTATTTTGCATATTTACTGTAAAGCTTCCACCATTTTTCACAAATAAGCTGATACACAGTCGGATTGAAAGCTTTTGCGAACATTCAAGCTTTTAAATTACATGTTGTCACTTTTACTGAATAATTGTAGCACAATTATGTGCTTCAGACTTCTACAAGTGTCTGAAACTGTATGTCTAGAGCTGCCTTTAGGCTGAAATTGTGAACCCCAGTCTCCAGCTTTTTAAGGGTTGTTTTCTTCTCAGTTCTCAACAGCTTGCCTGTTCCCTCTAAGAGAAAAAACAATCCCATAGCATGACGGTGCCACTACTTTATAAACTTCCATCTCATATAACCAGAGCCCCTTCTTCCACATGTTTACTTCTTGCATGGCTTGGGACAAAACATACACTGCAAAAAAGATCTAGAAATAAGTAAACATTTCTTAAATTAAGGGTATTTTTCCCTTAATTTGAGCAGGTAAATAAGAAAACCCCCAAACGAAAGAACAATTTAACAATAAAAAAAAAAAAATAAAAAAAAAAAAACCGAAAAAAAAAAAAGCAAATGGTTTTTTCTTATTTAAATGTAAATTCTCTTCTTCCATTGGCAAAGTTTCTCACTGACCTCCTCAATTCAAGAACAAATGCACTGATTTTAAGGAAATATGACTTATTTAGATTTCAATTTTTCCAGTGCAGTGTAGGCTCCCTATTGCTTCTTTTTTAAAAGCTGGATAACAGATCAAATCTCAATTGTAATCACAGCATCATCTGAAACACTACAGCCATAAAGGAGGGAGTGCCTTGATGCAATATTCATTGGATGTTTTAGTTCAAGTGTGGAGCATTTATATTCTGCATGGCAGTGTGTCGCTATGCCTGTTGCATGGCCTGTCACTGCACTTGCTGCCCACTCCAGAAATATATTTTCACAGGGATTCTAAATACTGCAGAAATCTGTGGAAAAGGAAGTATAAAAAAAAGTATTTTAATCACTATTTATTGATAAAATCGTGTGTTTTCCTAATTTCGTGTTCGCGTAGGATCTTTCAAAAGTGGCTGTATTCTCTCCATCCTTCTATAAAATCTATACTGGTTTAATGCACTGTGAATAGTTGTCCACTCTTAAGGAAAAGCTTCGACAGCCGGACCATCACAGAGTTTCTGCGTGTGGTTGAGATGCTCATAAAGCTTCAAAAGAAGGTCAGTTTGTAATGTGGCAAACTAAAATCATGTCCAGGGCTTCGAAGAGGCTCTGTGCAGCAGACTGACTGCTTGTTTAGTATGTCAACAGTCACATGCTAGTGTGTGCAATGCAATTTAGCATGCTATTGTTGTCAGAACAGAAAAACAATGAACAATAGATAGCTTTTATAGAGCGCCTCTTCATGATCAGTGCAATATCACAGGATGTAAGAAGGGGATAAGACCATCTGATTCTCCCGTTGCCACTCCATCAGCACCGGCTTAAAGTCTTACAGTGAAAGCTTCAGGCTCATGTGCTCACCCAGATATGCCGTCCAAATTTATACCCACCAGCACAGACACAATCAGCATTATCTGCTGGCAAAAGGCCGGATTCTAATGGCTTTTCTGCAAGTGCTGAACCCTGGATGGATTGGTCACCCGCTACTGGGCTTCCTGAGTTTAATGGTGAGCACTGAGTTGACCTGGATAGTAATGGCTTTCTAGGATGTCTCACTTGTGCTCCATTTGGCAGGAAGTCAGAGCACTCCAAAGGAAAATCTCTGTGAAAAAAGAGAGCAGGGGATGAAATAGAGATGAGTCTAATGAGAAAGGAAACGCAAATGCAGAAGGAGAGGAGTTGATGTTTTGACAGCTTGTTCCCAAAATCTAAACCCTCTTCTGTTGCCTGTTTATGATCATCCAACAGCAGAACTAAGTGGGTGATATTACAGCAAATTCAAGCCAGCATCTCTCATCTAGAATCAACCCTTTGTTACAGATCCATGTGCTGCAGGGGCAAGACAGAATCCAAATAAAAATCCCCAATCAGCAGCCTCTGTCTCAAATTTTACTTCGCATTATTTTTTTCCTCATCACAAGAACAAAATTATGATGCATTCAGGCCACGAAGATGAAAACAACAATCAGCTGCTCAGGCCCCCAGCAGACAGGACACAGAGGCGGCTGTGTGAAAGTATCATCAGCTGATGCCCTCCGATCCACTTAATCCCATTGTCTGGTTTGCATAATTCGCCTTGAGAAATCTGCGGCTGACCTATTTTCCTTCATAGCACCCAGCAGCAGCAGCAGCAGTATTGAACTGAGCGCACTGATCAGGTGGAGTTTGGTTTTTGGAGATACACTGAATGCAGGGAGAGGAAAAAATGCTGCTTTTTGCAGACACATCATCAAAACACACCCATGTTTGTCCTTAATCTCACACACATTGTTGGAATATGAGACTTTCTGCTGGCGGAGCAGCAAGCATGTTTCTTGATAGCATGCCTTAAATTCAGCTTCTCGGTTTCCATTTTTTTATTTTAATTTAATTGAATTCGTTCAGCTGTCTTTCTCCAGCTCTTTTTCTATCGGAAATAAGGGTTTCTAATGAACTGGTGCTACAGTTTATACTCCCTCGTCTTTTCTGAATGCACTGGAGACACAATGAGTCAAAGTGACCAGCATGTTTCATATTGATTATGTGTCTGAAGTTCTGAGCTCAGGAACGAAGGGTGTACCAGCTCAGCGTTTGTTCAGTTCAACCATTCTGAAGTCAAATGCTTGGCATTTTATTCCACAGCTTGGCTCTCAAACACACCATGTTCTCCTCACTGACCAACTTTTAACGCTTTGTTTTCCAGAATCCATCGAGGACACGGGAGAAAAGGGTAAGAGATTTAACGGCATCTCAAAAACAGCATCTAAACAAAATATTCACACTCCTTTACCCATAAATGTTTCATTACATTAATATGATGAGGGATTATTCGGATTAAATGTAATCAACAAAGACACAGTAGTTCATAACTGTGAAGTGAAAGAAAAGCAATTCATGGTTTCTCAAGAATGCCTTCCATTCTGCTCCTACCTTTGTGAAACAGGAAAAAGACTAATGCAAAGTGAATCCAGTAGAACTTTTTATTGCCTACCTGGAATGGGTGACAATAGTTAAATAAACTTTTGGCTCTCAAAATGGTATCGGTGCCCTATTTGATGGTACAGATACCGATACCACCATTTTAGAGCAGTATTGGGGCCCCGCCTAATACTGGTATCGGTGCAACACTAGTGTTGACGTTGGCATAGTAACCAGAAGTAAATATTTACATATTTTGGACCCATCAAACTTTTATGAAAAACTTTATATACACTATTTTTATTTTTTTTTTTTACAGTAAAATGAATACTTTTATTCTGCACCACTCTCTCTATATATTCTGTATACAGGTATGTATTTTATTTGGAAAAAATGAAAAAAAAAAATGATAAAAAAAGCTGTACCAATTACCTTTAAGTTCTTATTTCAAGTGTCTTTACACTATTAATTCATAAATCTTGTTAAGTGAAGTTGACTTGATATACAGAAAGGTAATTCAATTTGATATGAGTAAGTTTTCCCTCAGATTAAGTGTTTTTTATATTATTTTTAGGCTGATCTTTTTAGCAGAACATAGATATTTAGTTCAGCTCGTCAAATTAAACATGTGGTGAAACACACGCAAAGGGTAAACTAACTCTATTGCTCTGTTTGCAGTTGTTTACCTGCTTGCCTACCATGTCATTTTCTTCATGTTCGTGTGGGCGTACTGGCAGACCATCTTCACCAAGCCTATGAATCCCCTGAAGGAGGTGAGTGCATCCTGGATGATGGCAGGCTAAGATGCATGCTACTTCCCCTCCTTACAGCCCCCTTGTGATTGAATGTTGCAGTTAGACTAATAATACTTTCTGTTTGGAATGCCTGAAGCTGCACTTTAATGGCTGTGATCCTGACCATAGCACTTCAGCCCTGCAGAGTGAGGATACCTCTGCAGGGACCGCATCAGCTGATATACCAGATTCTTCTTTATGAGATGTAATCGATGGATCACTGGAGGTTTTGCTGATCTTAATAAATTCTGTCTGTGCTGCCTGTTATCATCTCAGTTATTTGTTTCTATTGTTCAATCATCTCTTTTTCCCGTGCCTGGGAGCAATATCCCGGCTCTGTGCTTGTGCTTCTCTCCCATTTTCCTGCTGAAGCAGAAGCAGTCAAGACAGATGAGGGAAGCAGACGGTTTTCACTGCCTCTCAGTTTATATTAACAAGGACTCCTCCATCACTGATTCTCAAACAGCACTTAGCTTATCATGCAGAATAACTGGATATGTTTTGACAAAAACAAAGATGTGATGAACACGGCTTAATAAATCCCCCTCATAAACCATAGATTGTGTTTTTCTCTTCCTCTGTCCTACTTAGTTTGAGCTGTCTCACTCTGACAAGGAGCTGCTGGAGCGTGAAGATCGTGGAGAGTCCCAGCAGGAGATCCTGAGGAGAATAGCCAAGGACCTGCCCATCTACACCCGCACCAACTCTGGAGGTACGGCACGCTCTCATCTCTGCAGTGCAGCTGGAACAGTGTGGACCAGCGGGTTAGGAGAGGCTGCTGCTGATTACTGAGTGATTGAACTGCCTGTTTCTCCTCAGCAATACGTTTCTGTGACCGCTGCCAGCTGCTGAAGCCTGATCGATGTCACCATTGTTCAGTCTGTGATAAGTACGACTTTCAGCTCCCCGCTCCTCCACAGAACAGATCATATGATAATATAGCATGCTGACAGGAGGAGTCCTATTTAATTGCTCTGAAGTTGAATCATACTGTGTTGCAGATGCATCCTGAAGATGGATCACCACTGCCCCTGGTGAGTATCGTTCCCCCCAGGTTTGGGTAAACAGCTTATGGTGCTGCACCTCCCATTTGCATTCAGACTAACAAGGTTTCTCCACATTGCATTGCTTCCTAAAAGTGTTCACATGCCTTAAACTTTTGCAGTTTATTACATTACAACTACAAACTCCAGGGTCTCCTATTGGGACTTTTATATGACACAACATCACAAAGATATAAAGTGGATTGTGATACTCTGATTCGCCTGAATAGAATTAAGTGCAACGTCCATCAGAATTCACCAAATAAATGAAAAAGAGTCTAGGAATTTAAGATCGGTTTAAAACCAGGAGATTTTAAACTTCATGAAGATCAAGGAGCACAGCAGACAGGTCAGACAGGAAGCTGTGCAGGTCTTATAGTACTCCACAAGTCTCAAGTTTATGAGAGAGTAACAACAAACAATGTGAAGGAAGGATCCCCCAAAATTAACGTTTGAGGTGCAGGGACAGACATGACCTAGAAACATTTGAAAGGAATACTGGAATACTCCAAATAAAAGGCATAATGGAAGCAAGTCTTTTAGAGTCAGCTAAAGATTTGAGACTGAAAGTGAAGTTTCCTCCTCTAGCTGAGCTACAACACTAGAGATACAGCCAATGCAGCACTGGAATGGTGCAAAGCATATTCATGTGATAAAATGGTGATTGCTGCGAATGCATAAATCATGTTGACACACAAAAAGAAAAAAAGCTTAAAGTGGCAAAAAGAACTGCAAGTTATAAAAAGCTACAAATTAGAGCCATGTAATAGAGTCAATGAGTCAATGCTATTAGCTGGTAGATAGAAAACTGAACCAATCTGACTCTATGATCTGGTTGAATTGTCTCTGTAAAGAGCCTGGAGATCACATGTTGTAAACTGAGGCCATATGAATAATTTGAATTAAAGCTGAATTGAATTGAAGTGCTACAGATGACTCAGGAGAGATATTGTACATGAGAAGAGAGCCTTGGTAAAGTCATAAAAAGAATGCAGTTAGGAAAATTATCATTGATGATGTGTGAGTTTATTACACCTTAAAATGAGCTGCCTGTTGCGTGTCAGAGCTGATGTTTCCCACAATACTTAATCTAATTAAGACAGTTCCGCTGTCCGGATATACAGTTATAATCTTCATTCTGCACGTGGCAAAGATTTGGGAATGAAATGTTCAGCTAAGAACAAAGTGTTATATTTTGATAAGGCTTAAGCCATGAATGTCTCCTCATCTGCTACCGTGTATGATGTAATAATGTGATGATGTGGCAGACTGTAGATGTATAAAATGCCTTTTTGACTGCTAAACAGGACCACTTCCTGAGAGGTGAGCCCAGAGGTGAGCAGCTGCCTTCTGTAACTCTAAGCAACTTCTCTGATCTGAGTAAGATTACAATTTCTGTCAGAATCTGTTGTCGTGTCTCCTGGTTATTTAATACATATAAGTTATGAAGTGTTATTTAAAGAGTTTGTTTCCGAGTGATCTCTTATAATTGTAATCTTACTCAGATCAGAGAGGTTGCTTAGGGTTACAGAAGGCAGCTGCATACCAACCGGGCTCATTTCTCAGGAAGAGGCCACAGTTAAAGAAGCATTTTATACATCTCCAGTCTGCCACATAATCACATCATTACATCATACATGTTTGCAGATGAGAAGACATCCATGGCTTTGTTCTTTGATCAAGAGCACTACTTCGATCCGTTCACAAATCTTTGCCACGTGCACAATGAAGATTATAACTGTATATAGCCGGACCAAGGACCTGTCCTGATTAGATAAACTACTGCGAAAAACATCAATTCTGACATGCAACAGGCAGCTAGTATTAAGGTGTAATAAACTCACACATCATTAATGATAATTATCCTAACAACTAAGATATTTTTAAATTCAAACTTAAAAAATGTCTCTTTAACTTGCAAATGTCTTTGCCACATTCAACACTTTTCACTTGCATGTGTTTTGTGGTTTAGGCTTTTTTTTTGTTTTGGTCTAATTTCTGGATTTGGCGAACTTTTTAAATTTGCTGTAAAACTATGTATTCTATTGCATACATATTTGCACCTCTTAGTTACCCAGAACTGTAGCTTTAGTTCCAGCATAATATAGTCCAAATCAGCATTCAGTCAAAGGTTCTGAATATAAATGCATGCCACAGTTTCTATGGATTGGTACTTGTATAAATGTTTAGAAACCAAATATAATGTTCCTTTGTGATTGTAGCAAGAAGCAAGCATCAATGCTTGTGCATGCCTTCTAAACACATCAGGCCTCATGATAATCCATGCACAGCTAGAGAACAGACCTTGTCTGCAGAAAGAAATAAAAGAAATCGGAGCTGAGTCATGCAACCTGTGGGGAACACGACCTGCTAAGTTTCAGCCCAGCCGTTTGTTCAGATGAGATGAGTGAAAACCTAAAACACTCGCTGAATTTAAGAGAGCTTTAGTTTTCACAGTAGCCAATAAATAATTGAGTTTAATGAACTACAAATTAATTGAGTTGGACAATGACAGACTTAACAATGCATTGTTTCGTGTAAACTTGTATTAAGCTTCTTTATTATCACCACCCTGCATATTGTTCTTATCTGCAGGGTAAACAACTGTGTGGGATTCTCTAACTACAAGTTCTTCATGCTGTTCCTGGCATATTCTCTACTATACTGCCTTTTTATAACTGCTACAGATCTCAAGTACTTTATCAAGTTCTGGACAGTAAGTTGAGTTAAATCAGCACATTCTCAGTTATCTGGAATAAAGATAACTTGTTGCACCTTAGGGACCAGTAAAAGGTGCAATAAAACAGCTGCATATACTGTTTCTTTTTGTAACATTGTGTTTGGTCTTTTAACAAAGGCTGGAGGTAGAGCACATTTCCGTCTGAGAGAGTATCTGGTATGCACTACGCGGTTAGTTAGTGATTTACTGCATCAGAAGCTAGACACAGCGGCATGCAAAAGTTTGGGACCCCTGAAATGTTTCCAGTGTGTTCAGGAAGTAAGCTTGTAAGCTTGTATGAGCCATGGCTGGATTCTGTGCTGCAGACCGTGACATTGGGAACTTCTTTCTGGTAGAGGAAAAAGGGAGGGTTTAACCGAATACCTGCAGAGTTTGGAAGGGAGCACCACACCATCTGGAAAATAGATGAAGATGCCTCATTTAGCTGACAGTAAAGGGCAGGGCGGCCTGTCTTTTACTCCATACCTCTTTCCCGTTTAACTCCTCTGACAGGAAGATGAAAATGGAATAAGTCACCTTTGGATATTAAAGAGAATCTTGTGTCTCATTCTGACAGTGATGGAGTTTTTTTGGGGGTACCAAACATTGCTATGTCACTATATTAGGGACTCTATGGAAGCCTATTTTTAACACTGTGATTTAACGAAGAAAAAACCTAAACATTTAAAGCATTATTATCAAATAAACCATGTAATAACTAGGATAAAGCATTGAATAATTATCTCTTAATACATCTTTTTCATTAACACTCGGGTCTCACCATAAAATAAATGAGAAAAAATTCATTTTCTACACTAAATATGTTACCAAACCTTTCAGAAAATGAAAAGAAATCCTAAACATCAACTGTGAGTAAGTTAGATTACCATATATAAGTTGTTTGTATCATTTGTGATACATTAGGCATTGCTGAGCATTTTATTACGGATTTTCTGCTCACTATATGTATGAACGCTTAAGTCAGTTTTTTTAGGGAGTAAATAAAACATGTGCCTGGACCGCATGTAAATTGTCCATGTTTGTTTGGACAATAAAAAAGAAACAAGAAGGCTATCTGAAGACTTCAAGTTGAGGCTTTTAGACCTAAGAACACTGTTCCAGCTGTGGTGCATGGCAGCGGCAGCATTGTGCTCTGGGCCTGCTTCATCCAAGTGTTACTATGAATCGGATTACAAAAAACCTGGAGTACTTCCAAGATTTATCTAAATGAATCAATCAACACCAAAATGATTGAATATTGGCCAGAACTGTTTGTTCTAACATGACAGATCCAAAACACACCCAACTGGGCCAGTCCTGCACCTGGAAACCAACCTGTTAAAAGACGGCTACCATTTCTTCCAAGAAACAAGCTCAGACACCCATTCAGAGTCTCCCTACTTGTTGATGGCACTAAAACCCAGATGGCTAGCGTGCCGTTTTCTAGGGGATATTTATCCAGTATCAGAGGGGGAATCCTTATTTAAAATGTTGACCTTGTGTGGATTCAGGAAGATCAGCTATGCATCCAAACTTGTGCATCAGTTTTCTGTTTTATAAACCTTCTACATATTAAAATGATTGTTTGAATGCATAATTAAAAGTCCAACACTCATCCCATGCTGATTGTAAAATCTGGGTCAAATCTTTGACCCAGTATCTCATGGATATGACATAGTTTGTAATCATTTTGAAAAAAATATCATTAATAAGGACACTTGTGATTATAGTTTAGTTACTGATATTTAAACTGTGCTATCTCCTAATTAGATTTTTTTTTTTTCATCACAGTTTTAAAGTTGGGCTTCCAAAGGGACTCAGTAGCCAATTTAAACAGCGATTCTCCTCCACCTAGCTAGTAACACCCTTATTCAAACAGTGGTCTCTTGGAACCAATGTATGCGTGCTAACGCTGCCTTCTTCCTTCCCAGAAAGGCCTCCCGGACACTCAGGCGAAGTTCCACATCCTGTTCCTCTTCTTCTCAGCCTCCATGTTTTCCGTCAGCCTGGCCTCCCTTTTCATTTATCACTGCTGGCTCGTCTGCAAGAACAGATCCACTCTGGGTGCGTCTCGTTTTCAGCACCTACTGTACCTCTCCATGTCTGTGTGGACATCTTTGTGTTTTTTCAAAAAACCCTGGAGCTCTGGTTACATCCATCCTCCTCTGTCTGCCAGAGATGAAGGAGCAGTTCTCCACATTTTTTCCCCCAACCTATCAGTGTGCGGATTTGATGTGCTGCTCTAGGGGGACGTTATCAGCTCCGTAGTTTCTCATTAGGAGCACACAGTGGCACACGTTGTCTCTGCGTCGAGGAGTATGGATTAACCAGAGGAGTACGTTTCACAGTAATGCAAAGACACAAGGCTCAGAGCGGTAAGCAGCTTAGAGACGGACACTGATATGCTGTTCAGAAAGACAAGTCACACCTGGTTAAAACACTATGAAAGTCGCACAACAAAGACACTTTGATTCAGAGGAATTTGATTGAAGCCGTAGTAAAACAGGGACGACTCCTGCAGATCTGAACCTGAATGAGATTGGGTTGTCCCCATGATGCTCTGATAAAATAAAAATATATAAAATATAAAATTCTGAGCAGGCAATGATGTGTTTGATATGTTTTCTCTCTGTCTGTTGGTTTAGAGGCGGTGCGTGCTCCGGTCTTCCGTCATGGTCCGGACAAAAACGGCTTTAGTCTCGGCTTTACCAAGAACTTCCTCCAGGTCTTTGGTGACGAGGCCAAATACTGGCCTGTTCCCATTTTCTCCAGGTGAGATAATCCTTTAAAGCCGGTGAAAGTTAATGGATTAGAAGGGCTTGTTTAAATGTTTGTTAAAGCAACCCACAACTAATGGAATATGTTGGCCTAAAAAGGTTGTAATTTTCCTGTTACCCTAAAAAATTACTTTTTGATACATACAAATTCATGAAACTAATGAAACTAATTAATTCAGAAATTGTAAATGCTTTGTTACATTTTTCACCCACGGAGGTTGCCATTTTTTTTCACCTGCACAATGCATGCTGGGTTAAAGAAGCTCGTAAGCCTGGTTTATGCTCAGAAACCAGGTCGTCTACGTGTGTGTCGCAGTGAATGCAAATATGCCCCGCACCCTCTGCAGACACTCAGGTGCACCTCTCCAAAATTGTAGATGACCGCAGACAGGAGGCCTCTGATTGGTCAAATCTACATCCTCTCTATACTATGCCTATTTCCTGTTTGGTACTTTACCGGCTTGTTTTGTTTGTATGACCACCATTGCAGAAAACGACTCGTGAAGATGGACCAGCTATAAGAGCGAGGAGCGGGAGAACGCTGGACCCTTTTTCCACCTGGATCCCCGCTCTTTTTTGCCGTCATGTCCCTCTGTTGTCGCACAAATTTGCCCCCACATCCTCACCGCCCCGGCCATATGTAGACCCACAGCTAGTTCCTGATTGTCCCTCTTGCGTTGTGGCTTCGAATAACAGCGCAGACCACGCTTCAATATTGAGCATAAATCGAAAATATCTGCAACAAGCTCACTGCGACACAATGCTGCAGGAGGATAACCAGCCTTTTATAATACTCCTACGGCAGGGAGCGGGGATCGAGGTGGAAAAAGGGTCCCAGCGTTCTCGCCCACCTCAGTCTTCTAGCTGGTCCATCTTCACAAGATGTTTTCCACAATAGCGGTCATACAAACAAAACAAGCCGCTAACGTACCAAACAGGAAATGCGGCACTGTCTGTGGTTACCTACAATTTTGGAGAGGTGCAGCAGAGTGTCTGCGAAGGGGACGGGGGCATATTTGCATTCACTGTGACACACATGCAGACAACATGGTTTCTGAGTATAAATCAGGCTTAACACAGACAGTGGCACAGACAGGAGGCCTCTGATTGGTCAAATCTACATCCAGTCTAATTAACTAAACTAAATACCAAAAATGAAGAAAAACAGTGTACATAAAATATTGTTCTCTTCTAATACATTTTATGCTCAAAAAATTATTTTATTATACACACCAATCATAGACAATTTCAAAAGAATTTTAAGGTGATAAAACAAGAAAAACAATTGCAAACATCAGAGATTATATTGCTAACTGTAGTTCTGCACTCCACCAGTAGGTGGTGACATGTTCACATGAAGCTTCATGACCTGTGGGGATCGTTAAAGCAATTTGCCCAAACGGTTAAATGCTTCATGAGGCTTCATCTCGCCATCATTAACTGAATATACAAAAGAATTGATGAAAGCATACAAGTATTGCTTTCTGCCTTTACATGAAAAAAAGCTAATATCAGCCAAAATTAATGGTGGATCTGTCTTTCTTTATTTTGTGAGGATAAAACTTTTTCCATAATTTTGCTTGAATCGGCCTGCAGGCCTTTAGTTTGATATGCATGGTCTATAAAACAAAACACCAATAAAATACATCAGAAAAGACAAAATATATAAATACTTTTTTAAAGAAGCCGCCTTCGTCACAGTCCTGGTTCTGTTTAAGTTTTCTATTGAGTTTTCAGTTTCACTTTGAACCATGTTTTTCTTTGTTTTCTAGTTTTATTGGTTTAATTCCTATTTTGTGGTGTTTTTGGATATATTTAAGTTCTTGGGTGTTTCTTGATTGCCCTCTGTTGCCCTCTTGTGTTGTGCTCCTTTTCCCTAGCTCCCTTCTAGACTCCTCTGTTCACACCTGCTCCCAATCAGCTAATTCGTCCTGTCTTTGTTCTGCCTCCCATATATATACTCTCGCTGTGCCGTTCTTTAGGGCTGGTTCCTCGTCTTTTCCTGGCTCCCCATACAAATTTTCCCATGTAGTTGTCTGGTTTTTGGTTCCATGTATTGTGTACTTTGCTTTTTTTTTCGGTTTTTGCCTCAGTTAATTAAATCTACAAGAACGCTCCTCTGCCTCCTCACCTCTGCATTTGGGTCCTCAAAACCTCAACCAAACCCTTACAGCCTTGTATACAATCATATTTGTAATGAACTAACACGTCCAGATTGGGCACTTGAAGGCTTTAACCAGGCATCAGGAAGTTCCCGTCGAAACTGCAGTCAGTCCAAGCTGGTAGTGAAGGTCAATGGAGACAGAGGAAGTTTCTTGGCAGATACGATGGCGTTCAATAGCTGGGTAATTCGGAGGTGGCGAAATCTTTTATACCTCAATGTCGGCACAAACTCTGGAACATCAGGGTTCCATTATGGCGTACCACAGCAGGAAAGATTGAACCTGTTGTCTTTCAATAAGACGGCGGCTGACCTGCACATACTACAGCATGTGTGTCACCGAAGTGCCTCCACGACCTGGAGCTCCTCTTCTGTCCCACATATTTCCTACAGACAAGTTTTGAACCTTGTATGAACTCCACATCTGTGGGCCAATTTTCCACAAGATAATAGATGGTTTCCAGGTCCACACCCTGCTATCATAACACAGCAGATCCCTGATCATCACATGACTTGTCAGAGCGTACTGTATTGTTGCATTTTCCACCTTCTCTCTGGACTACGAACTGTTCTACAGCAGATCAGTATTAGAAAGCAGCCAATCATGTCTCTGTGGACGCCTCTGTGAGATCAAAGTTTTCCTTCGCCGCTCACTGCTGGTGTGATCTGAACATCCTACCGAGTGATCTCACAAGACAAGCTTGTGTTTGATGAGCAGATGGGGGGGAGTTTGTGTGTAGATGGAGCAGCTTATGCTGTCAGTCTGTAAAGAGTCTCTGCGTACACATAACAAGCTGACAGATGAGATGTGTCAGGGCCAATTTTCATTTTTGCTGTGTTTTCCCCAACCGATGTGGAAGCTTTGTCTTGTTCAACAAAATAAAAGTCTACTGCCCTGCAAAAGTCTGCATAGGCTTAAAACTGTTTTTCACATTTTATCACAGAATGATATCCATGAACTTTATTGGGATTTGATGTGAGAATATAAAAAGCAGAGCATAATTCTGAAACGCTGTGGCAGAAAACTAACACTGCTCCTGAACAAACTGTCACTACAGTGAAGCATGGAGGTGGCAGCATCATGCCGTTAGAGTTTATGAGAACATTGATAAAATGAAATTAGGGACATGCTAAAAAAATAAATTTTTTATATTTTTTCCAAGTGTGGGAGACTAATAGATCGTTTTACGTCCACTTTGTTTTATTGTCACATTTAGTCCCAATAATTACAACGAAATCTGTGATTGAAATGTGACAACAAGCGGAACACTAATGCGTCGGAATGAAGATAAACTAATCATTATTATTTTGTCAGCTTTTGTCAGATATGTGCAAAATAACAGTCTTTAAAAGGTGATGATCTTTCGCTTATTTCTCTACTAATATCATCACCACATTAAGCTTCCTAATCCATTAAAACACCCATACCTGAAAAACACAACAGTAAAAACATTAAACGTGAATGCAAATCCTGTTCTAACTGAGCCCGCATGCCTCTTATATGCTAATATTGTGTAAAATAGAGCCATTTTCTAACATACGGTAATATAATTTAACTTGGAGATACCTGAGCCCTGTTCACTTACTTCCTAATAAAGTGCTTCAAAATGGTCCCAGCACAGCGCTGTGGCTACATCCTCAGAATCTTAACACACAAAAATAATATAACCATAGATCCTAATACTTTATGTGTATAAGTAATATAATAAACCTTTCTTTGTTATTAATATTCATATCTTTCGTCTTATTCTTTATATTTCTCAGTTTCTTTGTGCAAAATGAGAGTCATGAACACAGATAATACATGCATGTGTGTGAAGACTGTAAACATAAAACCAGGGTTAAAATAGCAATTTGAAATTGTTCATATATCTGCATTCTTTGCTTTTGTGTTGGATGTACAGTTTAGGGGATGGCTGCTCGTTTCCAACCTGCCTGGTGAATCTGGACCCTGAGCAGCCCTCATCGCCTGCTGGATCCAGCTCTGCCAACAAGAGGTGACAATTCAAACATGAGATCAATGAGTGGAAAATAGAGACTTTTCATGTCAGCATAAAGAATGAGTTTTTATTTTTGGGTAGGATTTTATTGGATCACATCTCTGTTTGTGTTCTTGCAGTGCAGCAGAGGGCCGCCAGTTCCCCTCTAAGCCCCTCAGAGAGAGTCAGAGCAGACTGCTCACCAGCACCCCCTCCTGGTCAGAGAGTGAAGGTGCAAGAGACAAAGACAAGAAGGGCAAGATCATAACACAATAATCCAATTTCACATCTGATAACATTACTTTCCAAAAGTAATCGTAACAGCCCTTAAACATGTTCAGTTTTTGACATGGAAACCAAAGATATTGATATATTTCACAGGGAGTTCCAGTCTTAGTCTTAAACAAAATGACACATAAACTTGAGATTGGATGGAAAAAAATCAACCTAATTTTAATTTTCTCTTGTCCATTTAATTGTTGTCCAGAAATCTTCCACATAATTGCTGTGTACCTTTATGCAATTTATCCACACAGTCCAGGTGGTGGAGTGCACAACTAACAGCTGCAAATTATTTCAGCTGAGCTGTGAATCCCTGCAGATCCTCCAAAGTGACCATTGGCTGCTCCTCGGAGTTTAAAGAGACTAAATAGAAGATGATTTAAGGGGAATAATGCATTCTAAGAAGCTGCTTTGATGCATGTTTCTCTGATCATTTGCACTCTTGAAATGTTTCACATGTGTTTATATCTGTGTCCAGGTGCAAGTAACCCAGTGATGACTGTTGAAAACGAGGCGTAATGATTCCTGCTGACAGGTTCAGACCACAAATGTAGGTTATTAATCATGTGAAAATTTAGAACTATAATTGAATAATGATTGCCTGAATAATAAGCCTTTCATCCTGCAGGTCTATGCTGCCCTCCTCTGTGTTTGTGCCTATCCCACCATGCGTGTTGGTGACAGCTTTGTTGTTTGCCATCATGCAACCTGCACTGAGTTTAACACAACTCGACCGACAAAAGCCAGGAAATACCAGATGAGCCACCACGTCTGCTGCTCTCTCTGAAAGTCTCTGCATTCCAGTCATCTGTGTTTCTTTGGATGCAAATAAGCGCCGAGCTGCAGTCAGAGAGGATGGCGTTTTGTTTTTCTAACTGTGTCGTCAGCTGCTCTCCCTGTTGCAGCACATTCAGAAACTACCTGCTGGTTACTTTGATTCTTTGGCACATGAAGAAATGCTAAATATAGACGAGCAGAGACGTATCAAGATATTCCCTCCTCTTGTAATGTTCATTTTTTTTAGATTTCACATGCATCATGGTGAGTATTGTGAAAGAGTTGCATGCTCTCATCTCAGGATGTCAATGCAGACATGAAGTGAAAAAGAAAACAATGTAGTGATTAGTAATTACATTTAAAAAGGGCTCTTCTGACTGAGAGGCATGAGTGAGGATGTTACTGCTAAGCCTGGAGTCCACTGTTTCTGACTGTTTCTCCCTGAAGGCTTCTGCAGCAGACGAGATCCGCCCGCCATTGGAAAGCAGAAACCGTTTGAAGTTTTTGGTTGTTTTTTTTCTAAATGTGGCTGACTTACAGAAAAAAAAAAATCTTGTACAGTCCTTTCAGGCTGGAAAAGACTTAAATATCCAATTGTACTAAACAGTGCTGTTAAGAATGTACACTTTTAAAATCTTCATCATGACATATTTTTCTATCTTTCCTGTCTGTAAGACCAATTGGATGTGTGAGGCAAGCTGTGATGCCTTATAAGAATAAAGTGAGCTCATCCTCCGTCTCGGCCTTTTCTCAATAAAAGCACAAATGTTCCATTAAGTCAGAACATCATTGAAATATTATTTCATTTCAAAGATTTTATTCAAAATATGACAAATCAGACTATAATCTTAATATTTTTATACCAAATCCTAGTAAATTGACATATAATTATGTTAATTTACTGCACTTAAATCTGGGCTCCTTTGAAATGAATCAGTAATAGACTTGATGAAAGATTCAGCTGCTCAAATCACTTGAAATGGAAGCTCTCCTCTTCCTTTAGACTCAGAAGATTTGACTTTTAAATGAAATTAACTTTTTTTTTAAAAAAATCTGAGATCATGTTCCTTCGGGTAACATGCTTGTAATGTATTTTCTTATTTTTGAGTTAAGGAAATGTATACGTTCTAGACTTCATGCTGGGTTTTAATTGGTTTAGACAATTTTTTTTTCAGCTCAGCTTTCATCAAAACTTTAGTAACTGACTTCCTATCCCTATTTTATACCTTTAGAAGTTAATAACTATAATCTTTTTAATGTTTCATCGCATAAAATCCAGTTTCTGAATCTTGACCTGATTTTTATCTTTATTTCTCGTTCAGTTAAATGGAGTCGAGTGTTTTATGCATTTTGTCTCCTCAGTGCATTATAAACTATTCTAAATTAGTTAAGCCGTCTTTGGTGTAGAAGCTTAACATCTAAACTTTTAACTTCTTTAAAGTAATTGGTTTTTATTTAACTGTATAAATATGCCCTATTTTTGTGGATTTTTATTCACTTAATGATTTTGCACATCTAATTTATTCAAAGCCATTTTCGTAAACTGTATTTCTCTTGTTTTAATTGATGGTTTCTCGTTGCTAGTCTTTTCTATAATCTTAATGATTTTATTAATGGTGCTTCCCATGTCTTTTTGCTGTCCAGCGACACACTTGTGTTTTCCATCTGGAGGACAAAAAAGTATATTTCTACTCTATATTAACAATGACTGTTCTGAGTCCAGCTTTGTTTGGTAGCTCCATCTACAGTCCATGTCTTGTAATCCCTAAAGACTATGGTTATCCTGGATGCCTGGGCATCTTTCTCCACCAGTTTTTTCCTTCCACTGAACTTTCCATTAATATCCCTTAGCAAAAAGTAATTTATTCAAGTATACTAAAAGTGCACAAATTTCATACTTAAAATCAGGCAGTGCACTTAGAGTTTACTTATTCTAAACTATATTTCATATACTTAACAATAGTATAGTCAAGTGTACTTGACTATACTATTGTGTACTTTGTTTACTTAAGTATACTTTAGTAAACTTAGAAATGTCCCAATTTAGTTCGAAAAAGTATTAATACTTTAAGTACACTAAAAGTACATTGTTTGGTATACTTTCTAAACTTATACTTAAGTATTCTTAATAGAATTTACTTCAAGTATACTACCTTTTGCTAAGGGATTCTCTTTGTTGAGGGAGTCAATTCCTGACTTTGGGAAAAAGTCTTTCCCATAGGCCCTTTCACATTAAAAGCTCTGGGGATCTGATTTACTGAGGTGAAATGAATCCTGGGAATTCATCAGCCTGCTGTAATCATTACTCTGAAAGGCTCTGAAGTGTGTCTCAATCAGCTTGAGAAAAGGCTGCACTACACCTTTAATCTCGAGGAAGTCGATAATTAGAACAGACAACTGGTTTTACCATTTATTTCCAGTGCTGTTCAGATCAGTCATGACTTTGAGGCTATTTTATGGCTGTAACACCTCTGACGGGCATATCAAGAATGGCCGCCATGGCCACCCCTACCTTTTGATTTGTTAAGAGCATAATTGACCTATAAGATCATGACTGACCACCTCCAGAACAAGCAGTTCCTCCCTGAAACAGAGAGTGGCAGTAGTGATACTCTGAGGGGAAAATGTCCCAACTTGACCTTTTAGCTGTTATTATAGTAACTATAAAATGACAAAATTACAGTGATTATCCACATCAGTAAACTGTTAAATATGACAAAGACAGAACTCATTTTTTCAGATGTAGGTTTTGTGTTTTATGGAGAAGTTATTGTCATCAGAGTAGCTATGAAATTAAAAACAAAGAACCTCTGCCCAAACCTTTTAATTTATATATTAAGCATAATCATAACCGATCTAGATGACATAGATGTAGAAATCTGTATATAGATTTATTGGGGTTTTCAGACTATCGGTTCCGTCTTCATTATTTGGAAAATCTGGATGTTTTGCTCATATTTTCCAGTTTGCAGTGTGATTAGTGTAGACTGACCCTAAACTGGTTTTGTGTATTTTTATAATAAATATGCCTTATAAATCTACATATTTCGGTTTATAACTGGTACCTGCAATTTGAAGTCAAAGGATTTCATTGCAAAGAGCTTTTTTCCTGTAGAAAAACTTCCAAGCCTTTATTTACAAAAACAAAACAAACAAAAAAAAACACTAAAAACATTCCTCTCTTCAAGTTGCATATTATTCTCTAACAAGGGTGAGAGATGAGCTGCAGAAATAAAAGAAGCGCATGTCAGTTTTAGACGCATAGAGCGGTTGATATAAGCTGCAAACCTGAAAACAGCAACGCAAGTCTGGGAACTAATCAACAGCACAGCTTTGAACGCATGCAGCCTAACTGGAGAGAAAAGCATAGGAGTCATTCCAAATTCAAACGGTGTTTGTTAATAAGCAACGCTCTCTATGAATAAAAGCCCCCACCCTGGTTAGACTAAAATAATAAAAATGAAGTTTACTCCCAGAAGAGTCATTTAGAGAAAAAAAATCCTACAGCTGGTTTAATCAAAAAAAGGTTGCAGCATCACCAGTCAGTTACACAAAGCTCATGCATCTGACCACATGTGCATCCGTCAGCGAGAGCGACTGGACAAACAAACGACACTCATTCCTCCTAATGAAAAGCATCTGGATGAACGTTATTTATAGAACAGCATGTGACATTTCTGAACTCAAGGAAATAAGAGGGAAGAACTGTTGTCCTGTTCTGGACCAAGAAGACATTTTTCACAGTGAATTCAGACCTTATTCAGATCATTACAAACATTTTTTTAATCACATGAACAAATAAACAAAAAAACTCTGGTCTTGATCCATCCGGATTTTAGGAAGGGTGGGGGGCTCATCCGGGTCTTAGTGTTTGACGGGGTCGCCGGAGGACGTTGCGGAACCAGCACAATAAATTAAAAGTTTTAAAAGAGAAGAATGCAGCTACTGTTAAGGCTGAGTGTGGTGAGAGCTGCTTTCGTGGTGGTGGAGATTTTCCTACATGTTCACAATATAAAACAGGAACACAGAAAGGCAACAAACAGGGAAGAGAGACAGAGACACGCCGGAAATGCGTTCAGCTTTCCATATAAAATCAGGTTAGAGCTCTTTAAAGTGCAAAACATGTCTACAGAACACTCCAGGAAAACTAAAATCCCATCATGTTTAACTAAACTGAACCGCTCGCGTCGTCTATGCTGCCTTGCAGGAATAAAAGCCTAAACTCACACATGCAACTCGCGGCATGGATGAGGACAGCTGGGATTCTTTTCTCCATCATCTACAGTTGGCACAGCCAATGAAAAACAGCTCGCTAAATGATGCATATTATGTACGTTGGTAGTTTTTTCCTCCATTATTGTCGCAGCGCCGGGCCTCAGAGCCGGGCTGATTGTGGATGCGAGTAGCAGGGATGGCAGAGTTTCAGAGCGATGTCACGACTGCTGCTTGTTGGCCTCCTCTTCGTAAGCGTTTCCCGTTCCGTTCTGCACGTAAGCCGAGCCCGAGCTCAGCCCGTACAGGTGGCCGCAGTATTTCGCATCATCGATATGATCCTCAAAGAACATCTGGAGGGGGAGAGATTGCAGATGGGATTACAGAGATGTGAATCTCTCTTAGACTGCTTGAAGCAACCAAAGCTCTGGCTGATGCCCCACCTGACACCTTACCTCTCTCATCTTGAAGAACGCCATGCCTGTGAGTAAAGAGTCTGAACCAGCCTGGTGCTGTGGTCCAATCCTCTCCAGCTCCAGCTGTTCAGCTACTTCCTGCAGCCCGCCCTAAAAACAACACAGTATCAGTCATCCTCATTGTTCCAAATT
>NW_015150505.1:899729-903986 GCF_000732505.1 Cyprinodon variegatus
GTTCATATTACTGTTTATTTTGTTTTGCCCGACCAGACACTGGCTCTGTATAATAAGCAGAGGCTAGAAGAACTAAAACAAAAACTGCTAATTGCCTGTTTTCATCAGAGCATAAAAGTGGCCAAACATTAGTTTTCCCACAAGAACAATTTAGAGTAAATATTAGCAGTTTGCAGAGTGATATTTGAGCTAACAGCTGTAAATTATTGACAGACGTGTTAAATTGTTCCATCATTTATTCTATTTCAGCCACTAGGGGTGTAAATAATAATCATTTTGTATTGATGCATCGATCCAACAGCTGACAAACCGATGCATCGACACGTCTGCTAGAGTATCGATTCATGTTTTTTCTTTCCTCCGGTCTATTTTTATCCATTAACTCCTGGACATAATTCTGACTCCCGTGCTGAATTGACAGTAAAGCTATTTTTCCCTCCTACCTCACTTCCTTTGGCCATTACCCTCTTTCTGCATGCACACACACAGTCGCATAAACAGTAGGGAAGACAGAAGTGGCAGAGGAAAAAGACGATGTATTCTTGATTATCGAAAATAATCGAATCGTTGGTTCAGGAAATTGATACTGAATCGAATCGCCATGACGGGTGTGGTTTACACCCCTATCAGCCACACAAGGTGAGTAAACACTTTTCAGTTTTCTATCCAGCCTTAAAACATTGTTTCTGCACAAGAGTAAAACACAAAGACAGCAGTTTCCTATTCCTGAAATGGAAAAATAAATTACTCCATCTCCTATTTCTTTAGGGAGCAGCTGACATCAGTATGAGAGACTAAATGAGCCGGTGAAAAAAGAAATTAAATAAAAATAAAGAATCTACCGTACATCTTCAAAAAGCTATGACCAGCTTCTGTGTTTCTGCTTAAGGAAAGCATGCCCACAGCATGACGCTGCCTTTACCAGGGAACAAAGTCATATTCCGTATCTTCTGGACTATAGAGCGCAACTCACTTTAAGCCACACCCAACACGTTTTGAAAAAAACTGGAAACGTACAAAATAAGCTGCACTGGGCTATAAGCCGCTGATATCTACTGAACTGTCCCCCACAAAACCTGTAGGGGGAGCTCTACATAAAGCCTCTGGAGTAAAGACGAAGAAGAATGCTAGCTCCTGTTAGCTTGTTGCTCGCAGAATTAGGAGCTTCTACTGAAAAAGGCGCTTCATCAGCTTTATTTCAGCTCTGCAGGAGTTGAGCCCAGTCTCTTTATTAGTTCAGCAGCTTTAATGCGGCAAATAAATAATTTATGCTAAATAAAAATTAGCACCTTTCCATTTCCAACATTTACTTCCGCGTCTAGCAGTTATGAAAAAAATCCACAGAAAAGCTGCACCTTCTTATAGGCTACATGGTTCAAAGCGTGGGAAAAAAGTAACGGCTTATAGTCCGGAAAATACGGTACCTATATCTGTATAAGGCCTATACAGAAGGGAGGTGTTTATAAAGAGGAAATTACTCACAGACGGCATTCATTTAAAAACTAAGTGACTTTTTAAGGCAAAGGGTTGCAGGGAATTTTACTTGGAGGTATCAGAGTAACAGAGGCTGAATACAAACGCACGCCTATATCATTAAAACAATTTCCATCACTTTGTCTTGAACATGAAATAAATGAAAGAATGTGTTTGCAATGGGAATACTTTTGTAAAGAACTGTGAATTGCAGGGAGCATCACAGCTTAAAAAAAAAAAAAAAAAAAAGAGTGAGCCTGGCCTGCTTAGTCACAGCCAGGCTGACCTATGACCATCAGCTCTGCTCTGCTGCTATTTCCATTGTTTTAATCTAGGTTGAATCATCTGGAACTGAAATTAAATCCCTCAAACATTAATAAGTTCCCTGTACTTGTAACCCACATCTACAGAAAGCTGTCACAGCTACTAAAAACCAGAGATTAAAGCAACAGCAGGATGTTCTCTGTTCTCAGCAGGTGTCCATCAAAGTACCTTCAGGTTCTTACAGCTCTTCATGAGGTACTTCACGTCGTAAATGACAGGGAAGTACAAGCGGAGAATCTCAAAGAAGTCCACCTCCTCCTCAGGCAGGTTGGCGTTAGACAGGAGCTTGATCAGGTACCCAAAGTCATATCCGCTGTGAAAAACATGCATGCAGAAACAGATGGGAATATCTTAACAACCGTGTGCATGGCTGCAGCTGATGTTCATGAAATTACAGACACACTGACAGCAACCCAACCTCCAAAAACATCAGACTCATTGAGGGCTAGCTTAGAGGTGAACATGTCTCGTTTCCGATTCTAGAAAGATGAGGATCTACCTATGAAAAGACAGCCACTTGACTCCATCGCACAGCACCACTCCGGACGTCATCAGCAGCTCGGCGAAGTAAAGCGTCTCGATGCCTTCGTCTTCGTGCTTCTTGAACTGAATCCCTGAAGTGGTCAGAAGCTCAATGGAGTCCTGTGCATACATATCTTCTCTAATGAACACACAAACAGAACCAGAGTGTTCTGATCCAAACGACTCACCTCACCGAGCAACAGGAATGATGTAATGATAATCCAGACATGTTAGGAGCACTGGAGATAATGACAACTAGAAGGTTTAGCACCACAATGCTTCGTTAGGTTTTGCTTACTCCAACTTTTAAGCACAGAAATCCCCATAATTATGCTTAGCTGTTGGTTTTTTTTTCTTAGGTGTTAAGTATATGTTGGATTTATTACAGAAGTAAAACCTAGAAGGTTATAGAGGTTAAAGGCCAAACATCTTCTAGGATTTAGCAAAGATGATCTAATGTAGGGCTCAACGACTTCAACAAAAAAAAAAAAATCGAAAATATGATTATTTCCAACCAATATCGCGATGGAGATTTTATTGAATCTTCCCATTGCGCTATCCATTTGAAAAATGCACTTTGATAAATCCAGGATATTACAAATGAATGAACAAAGAGAAATTTATCACACTTCAACCCCAGAAAAACTCATCAAACCGCTAAATCTGACATTATCCAAGCAGCCTTCACAAACAGTTAAAACCTCAGGGAGGATCTTTATGCTGCAGGACAAAAACTTTCACTACTTTTGGCGTCAACATGAACAGTTGCTTGTTGTTCTGATAAGAGTAGAGTTCTTACAGAGCAGGTTTTTCCAATGTTAAATAGACAGCATCTGCACTAGGATGTTTTATATTAAACTCCATTAATCCATTAAGTTTTTTTTGTCGATGGTTTCCAAGAATCAACAGTTAGTCTTAGGGATTACATCAGGTATGAGGGAACGTGGAACACAAGGATCTGAGTTAGGGGTCCAAAAGATATAAAAAACTCAGGGTTCAGATCTTTCCTCGGATCAGAGTCACGAATCGGATCATTTGTTGGATCAGCAAAAAAACAACAAAATGTTGTATGCTGTAATGAAGTGAACAGTTATTGTCACATAGCTCTCGGTTACCCTGGACATCCATCAGTCTGTCACGAGGGCAACGGAGGATGCTCGGGATAGTTCATCCACAACTTTATTCATCTCCTGCTAATAAAGATCTGGCACAACCTTTTAGCTAAATGTGTGTGCATGGGTTTATGCTCATACCTATAAACACACCAATACTGTTTGTGATGGCTTTAGCCCTGTCGGATAGTGCAGCAAGGGGGCTGCTTAAATGCCACTGTGTTAAGCTGTTGTTCGTTTTCACTCCTGTCAGTGGAACACCAAGGTGATGTTGCTTCAAATGCATTGCCATGCTTGATGTGTTTCCGCTGTCATATGAACTTCTTGTGCCATGGTGCCTAAACACTGTCACTGTTTTATCCACTAATCTTTCCTTCATCATTCAATTTGATGGGAAAACTAAAATGTTCCCATACCGGGACATTCAAGCTCTTCAATTCCTACACTCGCATGACCACACTATGTGTGAAAGGAACGTGCGCACCACTTTTTTATATATTTTTTCCCTCAATAAGTCAATCCGCCGATCATGTGTGGACCGAATGTAAATATTGATCCAAATGGATGACGGATCAATGATGATCAGCTGCACCACTAATCTGTGTCCCAATCTTAGAAAGCAGAGTCAGAATAAAACATGGAGATTATCACTGTGAACAGACCAAGGCTTTGAATTAGGGAACAAATAATCAATTTAGGATCAATAACTGATTAATTGCTTACTGAATTACAATGTATTCCAACTGACTGATTGATAATGTCCGCTTTAAAGGAGAAGTTCGGTTTTTTACACTTTAAGCCCATTTTCTGTAGTGTCCAGGATGAA
>NW_015150505.1:905167-910705 GCF_000732505.1 Cyprinodon variegatus
ATATTCTATCTTATTTTGCTATTTTGTTTTGTTTTTTGTCTGCACCAACAACACCAAGTCAAATTCCTTGTAAGTGCAAACCTACTTGGCAATAAACTTGATTCTGATTCTGATGGAGGGGCAGCGTAAAGTTTTTTAGTGCACTCAGAGGACAAGGATATGATGATAGATAAGAGGAGGGCGTCACGCCAATGTTTGTATCATGATAGAAAAGACATGTTAGCAATTAACACGGCAGATGCTAAAGACTTTTGTTGGTCATTGCTTTAATATCTCACGTTTAATAAAGTGTAAGAAAAACTTTTATTTATATTAGGTCAGCATCTAATACAGCTGGAACAATAAAATCTAATATGCATTTCTTTGACTCTGCTTATTGAAAATAAATATTTAGCCGTTCATGTTATGGAAAGATCCTGTTGAAAAGAGAAAACTAAAATAATTAATCTGCAGTTTATCAATAAAATCATTTAACTTCAGATTAATTGATCAAATTACTTTTTAAATTGCATCCCTACTCTGAATACTTTATTTCATTTTTAGTTTAATCCATTGTTTACTCGCATAATATAACCTTTCAGCTAATGCTTAAGCTCCACTGCTCTATGCTGCCACTATGCTAATGAACCATTAAAATAAGATATCAGTCGGATAAATTCCATGCTATTTATTGGACAGTCGTCTCAGTCCCAGTCAGTTATGAAATCTATGTAACTTTTAACACCATTTTAAGTCTGTTAGAACTTTTTTCTAATGGGTCAAAGTTCCTGCCAACTTTTGGGGAGAAGCTTGCAGAAAGATATCAAAAATGTTTGACCCAAATCGGCTGTTTAAGGGAAAGGGTAACAAATATACATAAAAACATATGAAAACCTCTGATCTTTAAGAAAATCATAAATCATTTTCATTATTCTTTTATTTATAAAATAAAAATACTTTATGTGATCTTAAGTTTTAATCAGATTTCAGGTCTAATAGTAAAGAGCAAAAAGTATCATTTTAAAGTGTATGTAAACTTTTGCTTTCACGCCTATTTCTTCCATGTTTTCTGGACCAAAGAGACAGCATAGTTGTTCTTTAGCACATGCAGGATAGTTTAGAGTCGCAAACTGTTCACATTTGAGAACTTTTCTTCTTCCTGAAATAAACCTCACAGATGGCTACTCTTCATATTCAGTGCATAATTAACAATCAGAATTAAATTTGTGTTTCAATCATCGCACGCCGTCACATCAGAGAAACAGTAACACAAAGAAAAGAGGCAGCAATCTTACGTGAGGTTGAACTTAAAATTGAACTGCCACGTTGACGTTCCTGGAGGATATTCTCCCTGCTCGTTCATAAACGTCAGGCCCAGCTGTATAATCTTCAGCAGGTCCACATTGCAGCGCAGCAACTGGTACTGATAGTCGGCATTGCTCCTGAACTCTCCGATCGGTCTGGCTACAACACCTGGAAACTCCGTGTCCTTCAAGAGAAAAAGCCACCAAAGTGAGAAACCACTGTGCTGCAATATTCTTTCATTTAATTTTTACATCAATCAAGCATCGTTTTCCCAAACACACAGAAGGCTCCACTAGTCATGTATTATTTGCCATAATGAGCTTCATAAACACTCAAGGATGAAATTGTTATGTTTTGTCTTTGATACAAAGAGAGGGAAACTGCACAGGGAGCTTGTCAGAATTCACAGCCTATCTAGACTGTATCCAGCTATCATCATCTACTTTATTTGTAGAGCGCTTTAAAAGAGCTAACAGCTGAAAACAAGGGGCTGAAAATAGCTAAAAATAATAAAAAAAAATAATATAATAAAATGCATCATAAAGATATAGAATAAGGCAATAATATGAATTTGTTTAAGCTCAATAAAAAAGGTTAAAACTAAGTCCTGCCAGTCTTAAAAGCCAGTGAATAAAAGTAGGTACCGAGCCAAGTGTTAAAATTTGTTAGTAAAGGAGCCTCCCCAATGTGCAGAGGGAGGCGCCAAAAAAAGAGGAGCAGCGATAGAGAAGACTCTTGCCCCTTTAAGCTTCCTCTTAAACCTCAGTACCTGCAGCAGCTGCTGCTGTTCTGCTGACCAGAGGGACAGAGGAGGAAAGTATGGGTAAAGAATCTCAGAGAGGTAAGATGGGGCAAGGTTATTTAGGCACTTAAAAACAGATAAGTATTTTAAAATCTCTAAAATGCAAAGGCAGCTAGTGGAGTGAGGCTAGGACAGGAGTGATATGATCATTTTTTGGAGTACCAGTTAAAAGATGAGCAGCTGCGTTTTTCACCAGCTGGAGGCGAGACAGCAAAGCCTGGCACACACCAACATTGAGTCCGTTACAGTGATCCAACAGAGATGGAACGAAAGCACTGATAACTTTTGCCTTAAAAGAAAAGGTTTTACTTTGGCCAATTGTCTTAACTGGTAAAAGCAAAATCTGACAACGGCTCCAATTTGTTTTCCTAATTAAAAAAGCTACTTATAACTGGGATTACAGCTCAAGCATTTCTACCAAAACCTTCAGCCTAAAGCAGTTCAGCGACCAGCTATTTCATATCATTTCAAGAATACATATGAAAACTTTGCATTTTTAGAAAATACCTGACAGTTTATTTACTTTTGTTTATTTGACCAACTGGCCTGAAAATAAGAGCAAAGTTCTAATAATTCTGTTACCAAGAGAATTTCAAATAAAAAAGTAATAGTTAATATTATTTTGGAAACTCTTAGAATTAGCAGTAGAATAAGTATTTAAGTTGATCGGGATTAATAGGTTATTGAAATAATGGTCGACTAATTACACCAAGTAATCGTTAGTGGACTGTTCAGACTCTAAAAGAAGCCGTTTTCTGAACCTCTCGCATTAAATAAGATAAAACTATACAAAAAACAAGTGAATTTACAATTTAAAACATCTTTACAAATGCTGAATTCAGAAGTCCACAAGTGGCTTAGCTTTAGCTTCACCTGGTTTAAACCCTGTAAGAAGTCCCATTAGTCACCTTTTTCATCCAATTATTACCCCCGCCAAATTTAATTTGTCTACATCCACTTTGGTTTGTCCATTTTCAAATTAACCCAAAAAGTTATGATAGAGTTTAATGACATTTTTATCGGAGGTGCGCCTAAAGCTAAGGAACAATCCATTCAATTTTGGTGATAATCCAGATCATAATCTGGATACAGGGATTTTTTAAAGATTCTCTAATGTTGGATAAGGATATTTGGTGGAACAGGCAGTTCCCCACTAAACCAGAGGGTGGCAGCAGTGACTACTAACAAATTCAGCATCAGTGTTTTACTGAAGACCAAAAGGCAAGAAAAGGGAGTGTTGCTGGTTTGTTAGCAGGATTAATTAAAAACTTAAGAACAGATTTTAAATGAGCAATAGGTTTAAGTCACAATTTGGGGCAAAATTTGCTGCTTGGTGGAGGTCTGGGCCCTCAGAGGGTTTTCTAGTGCATCTGTTAATTAGAAAAAATATTAAATAGTTTTTTGTTGTTTGTTTTTTTTTTTGAAGAAAAATTATTGTTAGTTGAAGCCCTACTGTGTTGATGGTGTGCATTCACATTTGCATCACATTTTTCCCCTCCATTCAACTTTCTATCAATACATTTATATAATACAATCTGTTAAAAACTGGCTCCCTTAGCAGTTAACATTAGTAATTTTTCCTTCAATAAGAGTTACAGAACCTTTTTATAGTTTCCTGAAAAGGTTATTTTGTTTATACGTTTAAAATAAATTAAAGATGGAGAATAAATCAAAACCAGCCCAAATATCCCGCTGTATTTGTAGTGAAATGAAATGACTGTCACTTAAATAGTGAGATAAATGCAGGGGCGGAGCTAGATTGGGGGCCAGGGCCACCCCTACCATTTTTTTCTCTCTAATACAGATGGTGGCAGCAGTAATACTCTCAAGTGAAATATTCAAAACATTTTATTTTTTTGTGGTTAATTATACACATCAATATACTAATATCAAAGATGATAAATACAGAATTCATGCTCTTTTCAGAACTAGATTTTGTGTTTTATGGGGTAAAGAGAAAAATATGCGTCTCTGCGAGTCATATAGGAGTCTTCAGTGAAATCAAAGATACATAATTTTAATAAAAACTTATCAAACAATCAATTTATGTAGATATTATTGCTTGTAAATATTAATTTCATGCAGAATGTTTATTGATACAAGTAGGTAAGTAATGACAATGATGATTGATTTACGCCCCAGAACTCAAAATGAGTTTTATCCACTATACCTTTTATTTAAAAGTTATGGATGTTTAAATATATGCGTCTTATTTGTTAGCAAAGGCTGTAGGAAAGTATAGTTAGTCTTTATTTAGACAATATGGATGTTTTGGTTGTTAATTTTCCTGTTGGAACTATTCCTAGTTGCTTTCTGCCACCCATCAGTGTACATTGGGTATTGCCTGGCCACCCTTATAAAAACATTTCTGGCTACGCCTCTGGATAAATGATGAAATAATCTAATCAGATGAAATTGCATGTGATTGAGTGAAAGAAAAACAAATATGTATGGACTGACACGACCAGTATTTTTCTCACACCAACTCACCATTGCTATATAGTTGTATTTTCGGATGATCTGTCGGATCCTCTTCAGCTCCTCCTCCAGGTTGTTGGACCAAACCTCACATATTCTTTGGCTGTGATCCACAGTAGCTGCGGGCATAGTGCCACTTCACCAGGCAGGAGACAAGAGAACACAGGAGGAGGATGAATGTGTGGAGAACTACTGTCAGGTTCAGGCTTTCCTGCATATTCCTCAGATCACCACAACTCTTCAGACTTTGAAACTACTATACTCACTTCCAATTAAGTCCAAACACTAGGAAAAAAATCTGAAATTCACTGCATTTTTTCTATTTTTTTCTTTTAGATGCGATACTTTAAATGTAAGAGTTGAGAGCAAGATGAGAAGGTTGAAACATTAGCTCAGCTCCACACTGACTAGCTAGGTTACCAGTTAGCAGGACACACCACGCAAAACTGCACAACACCGGTGTGAAGAGCGGGCTGAACGCTCTTTATACTTTTATTAGCCTACCCAGGTTAACGGCTAGACGCGCAGTTTAACAGGAGTGTTTGCCAGAAATGAAACAGGCGAGTTGGAGTCGCAGCGCAGGCGCCCACCGGGCTCCACTTTGACACAGCAAAAGGTGGACGTTGCTTCGGTGACTTACCGTTCCCCTAACCGGGCAAGTGTGTGTTAAAGCGTGTGCTATCTGAAAACTGTTAATGTGTTCGCTGTTATTGTGTGTGGGCTTTTCCGCTAACTTTCAGATACTTAATATTCTGTATGGTTTTGATGTCAACCTACGGCTGCCATCATAGCTGAGCCTCCGTTACGTCATCACGTAAAACGGAAACGGGCGTGTAAGTAGGTGACGTTTTTACGTCCTGTTCTCCCCGGCTTCAGGTGGTGAGGGGGAGTTTTAAGGAACTAGAGAGAATAAACTAAAAACTTTAAAACAAACAAAAAGGAAATATATATATCTATCTTTATCTATATAGATA
>NW_015150505.1:911232-927809 GCF_000732505.1 Cyprinodon variegatus
AAAGATTTTACAAATCATAAACAATGTTTTAAAATAATCCGTAATGGACTAAGAATCCAAGTTTGGCCAGTTGGCTATTCTTATAAACAAGAAAATTGTAACTTGATAAAAAAGATAAAAAAAAAAAGAAAAAAAGGTTCGGAACCATAAACAATAAAACACCTGTTTCTTTGCAGAAAAGATGAGGCATTGAGTCCTCTTAACTGGAAAAAAAAAAAAAAAAAAAAAAAAAATCAAAATGATCTGAAGAAACTTCAGAAGGTCTTAAAGGCCAACCAGCAAATAAAATCCAGAAATAGCTGCAGGTATAACTGTTTATATATTCTTTGATGTGCATCTACAGACTTAGGGTGAAAATAGTTAAATATTTAATTTGCTATAATCTGCTGCAGTTAAAATATATCCATATTTATGACTAAACAAATAAATATCTACCGGTATGTACAATTTAAGGCATCTTAGGTTTTTACTCATTCTCAAATGTTGTAGTATTTTAGTGTCTTAAAAGTTGAGGTTTTCATCATTTATCAGCAGGTCACCTGTAGTATGAAGTAAAATATAGTTAAATTGAGGGATGACTCCATCCCTACATAGGAGTTCTGATTTCAGTGTAGACTTATAGCCGTTTGCATGAGTTGGTGTCAGAGAAGATTCTTAAATTAAAACTGTGTTGTGAGAAGGGTTGCCTACTGTCCCTTATGAAAGGAACTGTCCCATATTAAGAAACTAAATTAGGTGTCTAATTTAACTCAGATTTGATTTAAATGTAAAAAACAAAAAACAAATTCACACACACAAGAAAAGGCAAAAATAAATTCATAATGTCGATAAAGTGGAAGACAATGTCTTGACATATTTGTTTTTGCCCATCTTCAAATCAGTTTACTTTTATAGCAGCAATGTCACCCCAAGACATTTAAAGAGATAATTCAATCAGATCAAATACAGAGATTTGTATTTTTTTTTCTTCTATCTAATGAAGCTCAGCTGATTGTATGAAGCCGTTGACTTTGCAGGATCTGCTCCTTGTAGATCAGTAAATGGCAACAATTGATATTTGCTTACATTTTTCCATTGACTCTACAACAGCCCCTCACACTGAGAATGCATGCAGCAACAGTGGAGAGGAAAAACTCCTTTTTAACAGGAAGAAAGCTTCAGCAGAATCAGGCCCAGTGTGAGTTGCCTTTTGCAGAGGTTGACTGGGGTTCAAGGAGAGAGAAGCAGACATACATCCTCTATCAGTTCCTAATCTGTGCTTCACCTCATTCCTTTAAGAATTTCCATGCAGATTGGGGGGAAAAAGAAAAAATAGTCACAACAGTCATCACATTAAAGAAACGCTTAAGTCAATTCTGTGACAAGTTTGAATAAATTAAACTGATAAAATATTTTTACAGGAAAACGGGGGTAAACCTCCCCTTTCCATAAGGAGGAAAGCGGCTTTCGCTGGTTTCTTTTAAAAAGAGTCAACTAAAATGCAAATCTCTTGTGGTTCTGGGAAACCATGGGCAGACACCTTAAACTTTTCTTATTTACAGTGTAAGAAAACACCGATTAAGCTGCTCAATGACTTTATAGGTCACATTGAATGATGTGAAACAGACATATAAAGTCATGTGTCATCAGCATATATGGAGAAAACCTTTTACTTCTCTGTGATTTTGGCAAAGATGATTTAGCAGGCCTAGAATGGACCCTAGAGGTCTTTCTAACTAACTAACTAACTAACTAACTAACTAACTAACTAACTAACTAACTAACTAACTAACTAACTAACTAACTAACTAACTAACTAACTAACTAACTTTCTAATCACCTCAATACAGGCTATAATTTTGTTATTTAAGACAAAAGCTATTATTTTATCAGAAGCTCAGAACAAAACTCAACATTTTGGAATTTAAATACAGTCTAGACTTTACAAGGTAGGCAATAATTTACCAAAACAACCAGAACAAACATATTTAAGAGAAGACTCTTGTCACTATTAGGCAGTTTATTTGCTTGTGTGTGTGTCCAATCAAATACAACAATTTCTGATATGTGGGTTATAATGACAGAAACCAAAATGATAACATAACATGCAATATAAAATACATTTTAAAAGAAGTTGGTCATAATTTCCAAAACATAACATTTGGATCAGATGAAGCTGCTTTCCCTTTATCTGAACAAATGAAGCCAGTAGTATAAACCTGTAAACCTTTGTATAAATAAATGCAACATTCAAGTAGACTTATATTTTTATCCCTTTGGCAAAAATAAAAAGCATTTAATATAGAGATTTAAACACATAAAATCAAAAGGTACAAAAATATGTTTTCATGCGTTGGTTGATCATTTGCATAAATATTTCCACAGTAATGCATGAAGCACAGAAAAAAGGAACAAAAAACTAAGACAAAAACAAAAAAACAAGTAGGCTGGAAACTAATTGCACATTTAAGACAATTTACTCATGTTAATATGAGCGAAATAAAAAAATACTTGGTAATGTGTATTATTAATTTCAAAATAAGCAATATGTTGGTTTTCATACGCTCTAGCCAGCTGGCTTAGCAGCTAAATGATTAACTCCATTCACTCAATCTGGTCTCATAACAGCTTTTAAACACAAACGAGATTTGCAAATCAGCTATTATACATGATGTATTTAGGAGCAGGATCAGTATCTGCAAAGTAAAGCTTTAAAGTAGCAATTAGCAAAAAATCATTATTTTAGATAGAAATAATTAAAAACACTAATGTGATCTTTTAGATGGAATATGGCGTCACACAGCAAACGTGTTGTTCTTCAGTCTCATGCTGGGCTGGCATGTAAAAAAATCTGCTTAGGGTTTGGCCCTTTCCTACCTAGAGAAGACAGCATTCAGTGGATCTGAAACAATTGCTGTGTTCGATTTCAGGGTTGCTTCCTTCAAAGCACCCATCTACCTGGATTGGGTCCTTCAAAGGCTTTGTTAAATAAGGAGGCCGAATAAGTTCATCTATAGATTCTAACAGGACCAACAGTCTCAGCTGCATTAACATTATCGCAGATATTAGACTGTAATCCCCACAATGCAGATGTTGGAATATGTGCTTAAATTTCCGCTAAACCCATTTGCAAAGGGACAGATACAACCTTTTAATTAACCAAACATTACCTGCCACATACCTGACCCATTAACCATTTAAATGAACTATTCTCATGAATTTAATATGAAATGAATTACATACTAGTATATAATTAAACTGCATTTACAATATTCACCACTGTTTGTCGCCATTTCCCTTTGTCCTCCGAGCTCGCAATGAATCACGGGATACTCTAGGCTACGGAGGATACAGCAGTCCTGTCCTTCAAACAAGGTGAAAAACAAGGGCTGCATTTGTCGGTCATATACAAATGAGTCTGACAATTCTAACAGGCCATAGCTCCGCGCTAAGACGCAATTGGCCGGCGAATTTGGACTTTGGAGGACGCAGCCAAAGACTCTAACACAGCAATTCAACTAAAGACCAGGGGGAGTCAAGGTGAGGTTGGAGATAATGAGAGGAGTCGCTTTTCACACATCTTGTTTTGGTCTACAGACAGTACTGAACTGCCCCACCTAATGGTAAAATTTGGCTTATCACTCCTTTAAATTTATTGCACACCTATATTTGTAATAACAATGCATCAGAAACGCACACATATATATAAACTGTTAAAGCTTCAAGAGTCTGATTGACAAAAAACATCCTTTATGACTTGATTCAGTTGAAGCCCGTTATTTTCTGACAGGAATACTTTCTTCCAATCCCATTATTTAAAATAAAATAGGCTGATTCTTTTGGGAATCATGTGAGATTCCTATCCCTGCTACAGTCCCTTGCAAAAGTGTTTATTAACCTTGAAATTATTCCAATTCTGTCATGTTACAGATATAAACTTCAGTGCGTTCTATCTGCATTATTAGTGTGACTGTAGGTCAGAGAGGCCAACCAAGAGGTTGCCATTCAGCCAAAATGACAAAAAGAGCATCCAATGGAAATGCAACCAATGAGCCAGGTTATTCTGAAGGAGCTGCACAGATCTACAGCTCAAGTAACATGCATTATTTTCTAACGATGTACACCCCATCATCACAGTAAAACGTTGTGTTGGTGGCATCATGCTATAGACCCATTTTTCTCCAGCAGGAAAACGAAAACAGATCAGACTTGAAAGAAAGATGAAATAAACACAATAATGTGCAGTGCTGCAAGAGACCCTGTTAAAATCTCACCTTCTATCAACACAGCAACTCTGAAATGTTCACTGTACTAGAATGGCTCAAAGTCAATAACTTGATTCAGTATTTTTGCAGGGAAGACTTAAATACATTATGTTCTTGTATTTATTCTGACAAACTTGGGTTATTTTAGGTAAATATTTCTGTCTGTAGATGAGCAAGGCAGGAAGATCTCTAATGCACTGAAGTTTGATGCTGTAATGTGTCAAAATTGGAACAGTTCAAGCGTTATAAATAGCTTAAGAAGGCACTGTAGATAAAACAAGTGGTGCTGTGAATTAAAACATTTAAGGTTTTGTTGTACTTGATGGAAGATCATAATCTAAACAGTCTTGTGCATTTATATGGATTAAATGGCATAAAAATACTAAGTGTTTCCCTTTCTTTAGCTGTGGAGTGTCTTTATAGGTAAATGGGGGAAAAAATGGGGTTAGCAGCTACAGTTTTGGGTTCGTAGGAACCAGAAGTACCCGCAATAGGTGTAAACTTAAATGTAAATCAGATGTTCAAACATCTCGAGTCTAGTTAAATTGTTAGTATTATGTGGTTTTAGTTCAGTGTTGTGAAAAGGAGATGCTACATTTGCTCAGGCAGCAGAATAGACCGCCTCGTCTGAGTCGGGATCCCTGGTGCTGTCCTCGCTGACAGGGGAGCGGCAGCTCAAATCAGCAATCCCGGACTCCTGGTCGCTGCCGTTGGAGAGGTTAGAGTCCTGTGGAGCGAGGATCAGTGCACTGTCTGGGGCTTTGGGTGTGTGGGGGCTGCTGGTGAAGAAGCCGCCAGTGTAGTCTTGAGGAGTGTTGGCCATTGAAAGGTCCTTCCCAAAAGCCCAAGCTGTGGGGCTCTTAGCAAAGGTGGCTGCTGTGAAAGAATCGTTAACACCCTCCTCCTGCTCTTCCTCCTCCTTCTCCTCCAGTTGGGCTATTTTCTGTTAACAGGAAAAAAAATTAGCATAACCATCTTTACATCCAGGAACCGGTTTGTTGGACATTTGGTTTTTTATAGTCATTAAGAGCCACACCTGCTTGTGGGAATCCAGCTGTTCCTCCAGCTGCTGCGTCTCATCTCGGATTACCCTCAGGTAATCCTCCACAGACTGTCGGGGGTGCATCCCGCGGTCAAAGCGGTTGTATAACCCTCTCCAAAATCTATACAATACAGAGAAAAAATAATAATAATCAGGTACCATGAAACCCAGATTTATACAGATGCAACTACTTTCTTCAGCGTGGACTAAACTAAAACTGCTGAAAAACGTACTTGAAACAGTAGGGGGCGGTAGATGGTCGGAGGAGTCCTTGAGACTGGCTGTGGTTCTCTCTGTAGAGCGGGTTGATGAACTCTGCACGGTTCGTCCAAAGATAACTCCACAAAGAATGAGTTTTTTCATGCACTCTTCATGAAAGACATTTAAACAACCGCAGGGGATGATAATATTAGTCTTTACCTCCTTTAACTGAATCACCTCACTAGAAGGAGAAAGGTGATACTGGCCAAAGAGTTTTTAAAAACCCCACCTGAGCTCTCTCCTCTCTCGCTGGTTGTTTCCAATGAAGTTTCCAAACTGGCAGGAGTAGATGTGGTTGTGAAGAGTGGTTAAGAACCTCTCGTTGTATTCAAAGGCACAGGGGAACTGCTCCATCAGCTGCCACACGCACTCCAGGAACTGATCAATGATTGGAGACACCTCTTTGGGATCTCCAATCAAATGGTTGCACCTGGGGACAAGATGCAAGAACCTCTATTATTAATAGACAGTATGCTGATCACATTAAAGATTTGTCCTTATAACTGCAAATAAACACTGCTTTGACTAATTTAATAAGTGTTTTTATAATATAGGCCAAAAAAACAAAACAGAAAGTGGTCAAAACTGAAATTGTGAAGTTGAAGGAAAAGGTATGTTTGCATAATTCTTAAAATATAGATATAAAAAGAGGCATGCATTTGATTCTTCCAGCTGAAGTCGGCACTTTTTAGAAACAACTTAAAGTGCATCTTAGGTGGTGTATCTATTACTTGTGCACATCCAATTCTGCAGAAAAGCTCAACCTCAGTCAGATTGGGTGGAAATCCCGTTTCAATATTAGTTTGCAAGTTTTGCCACAAACTTTCAACTGAGTTTAGGTGTCATCTATGAATGGGCCTTTCTAGTGCTTAACTTCAACAAGGTTTTACACTGTATTCAGTGTGACTGCAGTGCAGGTGCTGAATGAACTACAATCATTATAATAAATGCGTACATTCACATCAGCTGAAGTTTTCCTGCTGTGCTTAAACTGTTTCTGCAAGAAGACGCTGCAGAAGTCTCTGCATCCACAGACGTAGCCAGAAATGTTTTATAAGGGTGGCCAGGCAATACCCAATGTACACTGAGGGGTGGCCGAAAGCAACTAGGCATAGTTTCAACAGTAAAATTAACGAGCAAAACATCCATATTGTCTAAATAAAGACTAACTATACTTTCCTACAGCCTTTGCTAACAAATAGACGCATATATTTAAACATCCATAGATTCTAGATAAAAGGTATAGTGGATAAAACTCATTTTGAGTTCTGGGGCGTAAATCAATCATCTTTGTCATTACTTACCTACTTGTATNCACCTGGTCTCCTTACATTCAGCCACTCTTTCATCATCTCCTCAATGAGGTGGTCTCAAAAGTCGCAGTTACAACACACATAGGGCGCACCGCACCATAGGGCGCACCGCACCATAGGGCGCACCGCACATTTTGAGGGAAAAAAAAGCCTTATAGTCGTGAAAATACGGTATATATATATATACATATATATATATATATATATATATATATACACATACAGTGAATCATTTTATCAGGGTTTTTATAAAATATGCCCAAAAAAACCCCAAAAAACCCAGAAAGTGGTCAAAACTGAAATTGTGAAGTTGAAGGAAAAGGTATGTTTGCATAATTCTGAAAATATAGATACAAAAAGAGGCATGCATTTGATTCTGCCAGCTGAAGTCAGCACTTTTTAGAAACAACTTAAAGTGCATCTTATGTGGTGTATGTATCTATTACTTGTGCACATCCAATTCTGCAGAAAAGCTCAACCTCAGTCAGATTGGGTGGAAATCCCGTTTCAATATTAGTTTGCAAGTTTTGCCACAAACTTTCAACTGAGTTTAGGTGTCATCTATGAATGGGCCTTTCTAGTGCTTAACTTCAACAAGGTTTTACACTGTATTCAGTGTGACTGCAGTGCAGGTGCTGAATGAACTACAATCATTATAATAAATGCGTACATTCACATCAGCTGAAGTTTTCCTGCTGTGCTTAAACTGTTTCTGCAAGAAGACGCTGCAGAAGTCTCTGCATCCACAGACGTAGCCAGAAATGTTTTATAAGGGTGGCCAGGCAATACCCAATGTACACTGAGGGGTGGCCGAAAGCAACTAGGCATAGTTCCAACAGGAAAATTAACGAGCCAAACATCCATGTTGTCTAAATAAAGACTAACTATACTTTCCTACAGCCTTTGCTAACAAATAGACGCATATATTTAAACATCCATAGATTCTAGATAAAAGGTATAGTGGATAAAACTCATTTTGAGTTCTGGGGCGTAAATCAATCATCTTTGTCATTACTTACCTACTTGTATCAATAAACATTCTGCATAAAATGGATATTTACAAGCACTAATATCTACATAATTGATTATTTCATAAGTTTTTATTAAAAATATTTATCTTTGATTTCACTGAAGACTCCTAGATGACTCGCAGAGACACATATTTTTCTCTTTACCCCATAAAACACAAAATCTAGTTCTGAAAAGAGCATGAATTCTGTATTTACCGGTATCATTTTTGATTTTAGTATATTGATGTGTATAATTAACCACAAAAAATAAAATGTTTTGAATATTCCACTTGAGAGTATTACTGCTGCCACCATCTGTATTAGAGGGAAAAAAATGGTAGGGGTGGCCAATGATAGGGTAAGGGTGGCCATGGCCACCCATGGCCCCCCATCTAGCTCCGCCACTGTCTGCATCAAGCTCCTCAATTTCACAGACAAAGTCTGGCACAAACCAAAGAAGAGATTACTAGAACATTTCAGAATAAAATTGACACCTCAACTTAGGACATTGAGACTAGCAAAAACAAAATGGTAAAAGAGAAACAGAAGGCAATGGAGGGGTTATTGGGGCATGAGGAGGGATATTTATGAGCACAGATACCACGTTTTGCCCTGAAACTCCTGGAAAAAGCACATGACCTTTGTTTCTGCAGCCAGAGTATGGGGAGAAAATTGTTTTAACAGTTCTTTAGAAATTACATTCAACTTTTACCTTCAGTTGTACTTAAGATAGGATCACGATTTATGTCTGTTAGATCAGAAGAGTGCATTCCTGGCTTTGTGGCTCACCTATTATACAATAAAAATATAAAAATAAAAAACTTGCCCTAGTTTTATATGTGTTGGTGTGTTATTCTTTTGTCCCCTGCCCCCATATAAAAAAAAAACAAACACGGGCCCCATCCTCTGGTAAATTCTGTCCAGTACTGCTGAACTTTGGCGGGCTTTTGAAGCTGAAACACTTTAGATCCTTCTTCCTGTGACCTGCTGTTCATCAAGGCAGCAGTCTCAATCATTTATTCACACAGACTACAGCTCTAGCTGATGTGCCCCCTAAACACACAGCAGACACTCCTGCTACCTACAGTTCATAACCCAAAGACAACCTTTATAACCTGACTGAAGGGCAGCAGAGACATTTTCCGGGTTAGGCTACACTGTAAGTTAATAATCAGTCAGGGTGAATATATTGCTCTTTTATATCCAACACAATCCAGCTCTAGTCTGTCATCAAGTGTGAGAAATATCAGCATGGACACCTGCTTACAGGTGTGCAGCTTACATTGACTGTTTCCTTTTCGCTATCCAAGCCTCCATCTGATCCTTCCTCATTCATGTCCTGAGTGTCCTAGAAATTCAGACTCTGGAAGAATCACGCTGCTGGTATTATTGGACCTCGGTGCAGTGTTTGATACAGCTGATGATTTGATTTTATTAAAGCATCTGGTAAACTGGGTCTGCCTTTCTGGTTCCGCACTAAACTGGTTTAAATTCTACCTGAAGGACAGAAACTTCTATGTGTCAGTGGGGAACTTTAAATCAGAAACAAAAAAAAAAAAAAAAAACGCATGCGGAGTTCCTCAAAGCCCCATTCTAGGGCCCCTCCTATTCAACATCTACATGCTCTCCTTAGCTCAAATTATAGCAAACATCAACATCAGTTACCATAACTATGCAGACAACACATAGCTTTATATAACAATATCACCAGGTGACTATGAACCCATCAGAGCGTTGGTTTGATGCTTAGAACAGATTAATGTTGGGATGTGCCATAATTTTCTACAACTGAATAAAAATAAAACTAAGGTAATAATCTTCTGACCAAAGGAGGAGAGATTCAGTTAGCTCATAGCTTCAGCTAATAAATCTAAAAACCACTGATTATGGCTGAAATCTTGGTGTCATGATGGATTCAGACCTGAACCTTCAGAGGAACATAGAGGCAGTTACTAAGCAGCCTTTTATCCCCTAAAGAACATTTCAAGGATTAAAGGATTCATGTACAAACAGGACAGTCCTGCATTTATCTTTAGTAGAATTCATCACTGATCATTGTGTTCTCACTAGAACTAAGAAAATAGAGCACATCAGCCCGGTTCTGAAGTACTTCCCGTGGCTTTCTGTAGCTCAGAGAATATACTTTAAAATCCTTCTGTTAGTCTATAATCTCTGAATGGATCAGCACCTCAATACATACATTTGTCTTCATTGTATCAACCTCCCAGACCACTCAGGTCTTCTAGTTCCAGCCTACTCTGTTCACCCAGAACTAGAACCAAATATGAAGAAGCAGCATTTAGTTCCTTTGCTCTACTTATCTGAAACAAACTCTTTTACATCAAAGTTAGAAACCCCTTAGTTTAGAGCTGCCTTGTTGAAGCTAAACTATTAACTGAGGTATCATTAGATTAAGGTTGTGGTCCAACTGTTTTATTTGCTTTAATATGTGCTTTTATCGTTTGTTTATCTTCATGCTTTTACTCTGCTTTTATTTCATTTTTTTTGTTGCTATTTTATTGTTTAATTCATATAAAGCACTTTGAATTGTCCATGTGCTGATTTGTGCTATAAAAATAAACTTGTCCTGCCTTGAACATTTTCTGTATTCTGGGATTTTCCTCATTTTAATTTCTAACTATTTTATTTTCAAAAATAAAATAAATTATGTGGGTTCAATTTTGCAAATATAATACGCAGCTCTGTTTTTATTTGCATCTGTGTACAATAATAATTGTGGGAAAGTATGCTTCATAGCATACTTTGGCACCTGCGGAGAAGAATCTTTGGAGCCGCCACTACTCAGTTTTCCAATGGTGGCATGCTCTTCCTTTTTAGATTAATGGTGATTAAGTGTAACAAAAGACGCACATTCTAGTTTCTATTTAGGTTACTTATAAATGCAGTTGACTAGATTTTAAAACAAAACTCTTGTCGCTCTGGCGCCTTGCTTTCCTCACATATATTTGAAAAATGCTGCCAGGCTGCATAAAAGAATTTGTCTGGTTGCTGCTTCCTTCCACATACCTTCTCATGGGGACTGTCAATAAATATCCAAACCACACACTGAATTAACAAAAATGTAAATCTTTAATGTCTTCTGATCTTTTGCCACAAAATAAATGCCACATCAAATATTTTAGACTAAAAATAGAAGGTACAGTTCTGTTTGTCCAAATGTATTACATTTAATACACTTTCCCTTTTAAATTATTTTCTCCAATAGCTTTTAGGCCATTTGACTGACTGAGAAAGATACTAATAATACATAATGTATTATATTAGGCGGGACATATGAGACACATTTGCTTTATATGCTAATTCAATGCATTTACTATTTTTATAATCTTTTATAATGAGGAAGATCAGTAATTTATTATCCAATAACAATCCAAGAAATGTATTTATTGTCGGCCCCCTAAGTGAAACACCTTGTGTTTGAGGAGAGCCGCTGTCTAGATTACAGCAGCAGCCAACAGTTCTCTCTCAGAAAGGTCACATCACTGGTTAAACCAACAGCAAACATTAAATGGAGTAACCCCTTTTTAACCGGAGGAGGGCGCCACATAGACCATTTTAGAAATAAAAGCAAACAAACTTGCAGTAAATTGTCAAAATAATGCCCAGGGCATGCAGACAGCACTATTAGACATCTATTTATACAGTGTATATGCAAGAAATGTTGATTTAGAGGTAAGTCGTCCTTTATCTGGAGTGCCTGAAGGTAATGTTGGTTGAGTAAACGTATGGCATGCCACACTTTTAAGATCTATATCTACAAAGAATGTCTAAACCCATCATTTCCCATCAGATTCCCAGCAAGGAAACATTGTGTTTTGTTTGAATACAAGACAGCATTTGAGTCAAACCTCTGAGTGAATTTGTGTCCAAATGAGATCCAATCTTTTTCGACGAGAACCTAAGCAGGAGAAAAAAAAAAAATGTATATATTATGAATGCATGAAAATATCTTGTTATATGTCATAATGCGTGACTTGGTTTCTATCTTTTAGAAGTGTAGTAATAAGATTGATATGTTTTAGCAAAGAGCGATCCAACATTATAGGTTGAATAAACAAACAAACAAACAACTGATGGTTCGGTGTATCTACCATGAGTCCTTTCAGGGTCCTGTAGTAGGGATCCAGCAGCACACAGGCCACTGAACACACCTGGGAAGTACGGTCCCAACCATCTGAACAGTGAACCAGGACACTGACACCTTCTGCAACAGCCTGCAGGAAAAACAGTCAGACTGAGATGCAATCCTCTTCATTCCAGCGAAAATGCAGAACAAAATGTAACATAGCTCACATACAGACATATAGCCGGGCAGGAATATTATCTTAATCTTAATATAAACTAATGCTAATCAGTTCAGTAGCATGGTTAAAAAATAAAGAGCAGGAAATAAATTTCTTGAATTTAATTTCATTTTTTTTTTCAAATATGAAAAAAGGTCAAAGAAAATGTACCTAAATTAGGGGATATTTTTACCTCAGCTAAGAAAATTTTTTTTCTTTTTCTATGAGAGATTGGAACAATTCATTACATTTTGGTGATGATCCAGATCATAATCTGGATACAGGAATTTTTTTAAAAGGTTCTCTAAAATTGTTAGAGAGATATATTTTGCGGAAAACCAGAGGATGACAGCAGTGAGTATTGACAGCATCAGCATCTGTTGTACTGAAGACGACACAAAAAAAGGGAACGTTGTTTTCCCAGCGTATCCCCACGTATGAAAAATTTTGCAAAAACGCAGTCGTATGTTGGATAACTTATGGCTAAGTTTTGTATAAGTTATGAGCAAGATGAAGCACGCTGAAGCACGCGTTGATATACGGCAAGTGCGCCAAGAAATTGGATGCTCAAAATTTCTTGACATCAAGAAATTTTGCGCCAGCTCATACGTGGGGCATAAGTTACAGGCAGGTTATGTGATCATGGACACATGATAATTGTAAGTTACTCAAAATTCATGGTGTTTAGGTTATCCAACCTGTATCATCCCCAAAATATGGTGAGGATGAAGGTGAGTGCGATTGATCCTCCTGGCGTTCACGCCTACATCCATGCCAACAAACTTGCTAGCTGACATGATGCTGAATCTGCTGCGACTGCAAACCTTCTTTCTTTCTTCTCTATATTTATTTTTTTGGAGGGGGGTAAACAGCAGCTAGGTTAACACTGGGACTGCGAAGTTCAGAGAAATCTTGTGCTTTTTATGCAGGCCTGGCGCCTGCGAGTGCATTGCCCCTCAGGACACTGACATTTCATGGGCATTATGATGCTGTGCGTAATGCCCATAAACTTATGTCCAACGACAATTAGGCTGTAGCTGGATATAAGTTCTGTACTCGTTATGAATACCCAAAGTATACGCCCACAATAAAAAAAACATATATATTTCAGTGTATGCCAGCCTTTTTATAAGATTCTGGGATGTTGGGCATATATGCTGGCTAAATATGTAAGTTGTGACAGGGCCATTAACAAGTTATTAATGTTTTTTATGGACATTTTTAACAGAGGTGTTTCTCATGCTAGGGAACAATTCATTCGAATTTGGTAATGATCCAGATCACATGTGAGTTTTAGCTAAAGGTGAAAGTCACAATTAGTCAAAGATCCTGTCAAAAATACGCAAAGAACCTGAGCCATATTTTTTTGACATTATTCAAATTTTGTGATTATGTGATCCATGTATTTAACAAGTGCTACTTTAGACTTCTACCTTTGTATAAAAATCACAAATCTCAGGTAATTCAGAGAGCAATGGTGACACAGACAGCAGGAATCAGCCTCCAGACTGACCTTGGCGATGAAGACGCCGGTATCCAAAACAGCTTTGATGTGCTTCAGCCAGCCTGAGTTCTCCAAACCCTCCAGGAAGTCGGACATGGAGGGGGAACGAAGCTCACTCACTGAAAGCACAATACAGCTGTCTCACTGGCAGGAAACATGGAGCATACCTGACCAACAGACATTATCTGACTTTATTCGTCTCACAGCTCCCTCCGGGTGTATTCTGTGCATAGTTTGTCTTTGTTCAGAGCAGATTGTTCAATCCCATTAAACTGCAATACCCTGGTACCTGAAACTGTTCCATGACAAACAATAGCTGAGGAGAGTTTTAAATAAATGCTTTTTTAACTTTTTTAAAAAGCTAGCTATGCTGGCTTAATGATAGCTTGAACATAAAACAGAAAGAATAAATGGAAGCTTTATTTTGATGAAAAAACTATGTAAATATTAAACAACCTAAAGGTGTGTCATCAAAGTAAATTATCTTTTTAAATAAGGGGGACAATTTTTCCACAAATAAGTTCTCCTGTTATGCTAGCAGGCCTGCTACTACCAATCATCGGTTACACTAACATTACGGAAGCCCCCAAAGCCTTTTAAGTTATTTATTTAGTATGTTGCGTACATGGAAGAAAAATAATGACAGATTGATAAAAAACGTACAAATTACTTAAAACATTAAATGCAACGGCTGTGAACATAGCTAAAGTTAGCATGTGCTTCTTAGCTTCCTACTCGATTAAAATAAAAGGCTATCAACTTTTGGCTAGCTGCTAATCTGTAGTTCTAAATCTAAAATACAAAAACAAAAGTTTCGTTAAGAGATTTCTATCTATGATAAACCAAATGTTCCATTTGGAAAAATACAAAATAGAATAATTTTAATGTTTTCTGGCAATAAGATTAAAACTAGCTGGGCATTAAAATCTGTTTGGGATAATAAATAATAATTTACAGATAGATTCTTTGCTGAAATTTATATACATTTGGTTCTTTATGAAATGTTTTGTGTATTTGTAAAGCAAAGGCTGTCCAAATTGGGGACTAAAATATTCAGGGCTGCCAACTTTTAACCAGAGCTTGGGTGAGATTTTGAAATAGTTTGGACAGGAAACCCTGTCAGGGTTAGATGAGGATAGGTGCAGTTAAAGGTTGGATGTTTTCAGAGGATTTAACTGAAACAAAGTGGCAAAACTGGAACTTTTATAGCACAGTAAATGTTCCTGGATAACAACAAGTGGTCTGTAGTTATGTGGAAAATTTTTTCATAATATACAATATTTTCTACATGATGTTTAGAGAATTGAAGTAAAGCAGAATGGGCTCTACTAAAACACTTGCATATTAAATATACTCTAAACTAAGAATTTCACTACTTTGTTCATTAATTATTCTCTGCAGTTAAAGTAAATTAAACAATGGGGAACTAATAAACTATTACTGGATTACTTGCACTGATAAAGGAACCAGTGCAATGGAAACCTATGCAAACTGTCTATGAATATTTGGTAATAGGCTAAGGATTATAAAGCTTCAATCATTATGTTATTAGTTTTTCTTACAATTGACAAAACAGCTAAACAATCCAGACCTTCTGGGAGGCTGAAGATTTTATAAAATATCACCATGACAGGAGACAGCACTTCTCTGGATGTTTCAGTTTGAAGGTGTGATTGAAAGTTTTGAAACATATTCAATGGACCAAAATAAAGATAAATTAATATGATAAGTAATAATAAAAGAAGAACATCCCTGTGGTTTCTTCTCTATGAACCCAGGATAAATGTTTTTCTGCAGATCTTCTCTGGATGTGATTGGTCTTTTCTTGGGTGGCTGATCTTTTAAAAAATAAAATGCAATGGTTCTTTTTTTTTTTTTTTGTGGACCTCCTATGGGGTTGAGAGACATACCTGAAAGCCTTACGAATTATTTGTGTTTGTTTAATTACTCCTTAATTCCAATGGGAGATTATTAAACTAGACTGTCATTTTTTAGTGTGAGAAATTGGGAATATGGAGTGAAAGTGTGTGAAGACACTAAGATGGGAGAGTCTCACTCACAATGGGTGAGAGTTGACAGCCCTGAAATAATATCTTATTTTTCTGTCAGGCCCACATTGTTTATAATTCAGTTTTGAAAGTTGGATTAATTTACACTCATTCATTTTCTTTTCTCTTCCATTATTGCAATGCTGTAGCGTTATTTTGTAAAGTTAACTTTGAGTAAAGTTGTTGTAGATTGGTACAACTTTAACATAACATCTGGAAAATGTCTGGAAATAGGAGAAAATGTGTTTTGAGAAGCTTCTGAGGATTTTATTTTCTATAAGTTCATCAATCCATGCATTTTCAATCACGCTTATCCCGAGCGGGGTCACGAGGATTGCTGGTACCTATCTCCAGCTGTCTACAGGCGAGAGGCAGCGTACACCCTGGACAGGTCGCCAGTCCATCGCAGGGCAACACAACCATTCACGCACACACTGAGTTGTGCAGGTAAAATACTTTTTTGTTGTTTTAATTAATCTGAATTTTAAAACAAATTCCAGTAGTTCTATACATTTTTTTAGACATGCAAATGTATCAATTGTTTGATGTTAATGGTTTGTAAAATGGACCCCAAGAAGAGTAGTTGTCAAGCTAATGACAACTAATGGAGATACAAGTAATGAAAAAATAACATTGTATAATCAACTGATTATGATGTCACAGATTATGAATAAGATGTATAGCACATTTTACAATTTGATGCAGAATGAAAATTACTTAGTACATGTGTCTAGTATATACCCATAATTTAATGAATGCAATACAGGGTAACAATTAGAAGAAGTTAGGGAAAGAGTTTCCAGCTAAACAAATTAGGCTTTTGGTGATCTCTGAATATTTATTGTGTTTTA
>NW_015150505.1:930335-939516 GCF_000732505.1 Cyprinodon variegatus
CTGCTGTGCATTCCCAGACATGTAACCTGCCCCCAGCAAAGAGGAACACACACTGATCACATATAAAAAATCTATATTAAACTCAATGAAGCCCTATTTAAATGATAAAAATATTAACATTCTGCTTTTAAAGCCCTTCCCTTCTAATGCTACCCTGGCTAACCACCAATACTGACTATATTAATTGGAGAAGAATAACACAGTGGTGTCTGACAGAACAGAAGCAGGTCATCAGGTTTAGTGTGCCTGTAGTAATGTTAATGGGCCTCCCCTTGAAAAGGAAAATCCAAGTTAATACTCCCAAGTGGGGGGTCCTCTAAATCTTATTTAAGAGTGCAGTGGCGTTAGAATGAAGCCATCCGACCGAAGGGCTGCTGCTGTCTCTGGCATTTGAAGATTTCCATTTCAGTGCCAGGGGCCTGAGAGTTATAACTGAGGATAAGTCTAACTATTCAGACATGTAATCACATCATTCTCACGCCCTCTGTTTCGCTTCTGGGGAGAACGTGTGGGACAGTCCGCTCCGGGAAACCCAGTCAAAAAAAATCTGAAATCAAGTCCAGATGGGTTCAAAGCCTTTCTAGGAGCAGTCCTACACAGTACCCAGAAATTCTCCCGTGGCCTCATCTGAAACCCGGCTGCAGAGCAGCTCAGACTGCATGACCACTCGTGAAGAAAGCAAAGCTCCCTGCACTGCCTCAGTAGGGTGAAGAACTGGGTTAATTAAACTATACATTCATGTAGGGGAAGCTTTCCTATGGAGGGTGGCTCAAGCTGTTACAAAAACTGTGTGAAATAGTATCTTTCATTTCCAGATTTCTTCTATCACTGGAAAAAATTTGGAGGTAAAAGAGACACTTTTCCCCTGGAACAAGACAATTTACACTTAAAATAAGAAAACGCAAATGCATTGCTTTATTTCAAGTGCATATAATCTAATTATCTTATTAGAAGAGTAAAAATACTCATTCCATTGGCAAATCACCTCATTTACCTACTCAAATTAATCAATTACACTTAATTTAAGGAATTTTTACTAATTTCTAGATCGTTTTTCCAGTGTCTTTTTTTTCTTTAGATCACACAAATGTTTCATGTCCAAATACTCATATTAGACAGACTTATCTTTAGCAAATACAAATTCTACTTTTAAAATGAAGACTTTATTTTCAAAGGAAAAAAACATTTCCGAACAAACATGGCCCTGTATAAAAAAAAAAAAACTCCTGCTGCCTAAATCTGTTACCTTGTTGTGCCATCCTGTTAAGAAGCCTTTTACATCATCATGGAGGAATTTTGACCCATTCTTTGAGCATACCCCATCAGACCAGCATACCCACCATCAATACCTGTTTATCCCTTTAGTTTATTCCACTGTTTTTCCTTTTAGTTTATCCCTTTAATTATGTGCAAAAAATAAACTTTAAACTACCTCAACGGGTGAGTAAAAAATGTGTTATTAGTTATTAGTGTTTTTCGAAGCGTATGGCAATCTGACCTTAAATTGTTCTTTTTTTTGTACATGACTAAAGGGATACATGCTCGTTGAGGTAGTTTAAAGTCTTTTTTTTTCATGCAAAACTAAAGGGATAAAGGCGTCTTTGCATGCATATTGACTACAGGTATGCTAGTCTGACGAGGGATGCTCATCTGACAGAGCACCGTAGGCACTAATAGCTAAAAGCCTGCTTTGCCTTTAGCTATTTCCTCAGGAGTAATCACAGGAGGGAAAGAATTTAATGGTTATCAATTTCTGATTTAGGCAAATGATTTGATAAAATATGATTTCAATGATTCATGTTTCATTTCCTTATTTTGGATTAGCATTGTGAATCGGTCTTAACACATTCCAACTGTACTTCATTAGCTAATTTGACCAAATTCCGAGTGTTGAATATAAACTTTAGTTCATTAAAATTCATGCCAACTGTGACACAATTACATAATTTCATTGGTTATGGCTTTCAACTATTTAAAAAAAAATATTTTCTCTATGTTTGCATGGAGCTTAGGTTAGTTGAGTTTCAATGGTTCAGTAGAGTTTTTACCTGTAATGTGTTTCACTTGGAGATGAAGAAGTGTTAATAAATTCTTATATTTTGAATGGCTGATGTGATTTTTTTCCATATGTGCGCACAGTTAACTGTTTTGACCATGACTTAAGAAAAAAAATCATGTTTTCATTTGTTGTCTTAACACAAAGTTAGTTGGACAGGTGTTGAAAGAACAACACATGATATCATGAGAGTTATTTGATTATTTGCACAGTATCTGCCACAACAAACTAACTGGAGTGGCTCAGATCTGCACAACCCTAGTGTGTTTGAGTGAAGACCATGAATCCTGTAGAGCAGGGGTCTTTCCAGGCCAAGGACCCCCAAACTGATGGCGAGATGGAGCGGGGACCCCCTAATTATATATATTGTATGCAATTGTGTTATATCAAACTGGTCCTATAGTCACTCTATTACATGTGGAGTCATGTAATGAAAGTAATTCCTCCCTGGGATTATTAAATTATTTCTGATTCTGATTCCTGGTTGATGGGACAGGTGTTGTGAATGAAATGGTGTCCAGCTTGAAAGAGCTCCTGTGTGTCGCTGAATGTGTGCATTGAAGACTGAAAGACATCTTCCGCCTCCATTTATCTGTTTACTACAGTGTGTTGAATTCATGTTAATGTGGATTTAAAGACATTTCAATAAATGGAAAAAATTGCAGGGTGGAATATTAAAAAAAAGTCTAATCAACCAAAACTTTCGTGACCCCCAAGATGCACCTTCCTATTGAAGACCTCCATTGTAGAGCCTATTTTTTCAGAATATTCAGTCAAAAAGCAGAAATCATGATTTCATCAGTCGTTGAAGAATCAAAGCAGATCCTGACCATCAAACTACCAGCTCCATGTTTGACAGCATGTATGCTGCGTTTAAACTGGGGATGTCACTACCTGTTCTGTCCCGGAAGCACGATCCATCCTGCGTATGCGAGAACAGAATATGTTCCGGATCGCCGAAAAATATGTAATAATGTGATTGAAAATACTTTTTTATATACTTGAAACATTAAAGAATGCAAACTACATTGTATAGAAAATATTAAAGACTTTTCTGGAAGAAATGGAGTGCGTTTTACATTCTCACCATTACATTGAGTGACATCATCATCGGACATGCTCAGAGCAGTCACAGTAACGTTCCAAAGGCTCTTTAAGTGTTTTTTTTTCTATATATTGCCTTTTTTGTTTTAAGAATAGGCTATATTTATGCAAATACAAAAATATTCAAAGGGAACACCCAGCTGGAAAAAGACAAAAGAATAAAAAAGTAAGAAACAGGAAGTATTGCCTACCCCGAAGTTATTCTGTTCTCGCATGTGCAGGACTGATCGTGCTTCCGGGACAGATCGGGTAGTAACAGGGGTGATTCAAACAGAGCGTTTCCAGTAAAATTAAACAAACTTCCACAGTGTGGTTAACAAGAGTTGGTTCCTGATTTATTAGGAGGATCAGTTAGTTTCCACACAGGACCAGGTTTGTTTGGATAATTTGTAATTTTCCCTCAATACCGATATCATGGTATTAAAACCCCCTTTCAATTCACTTGGATTTGTGATATACAAATCTAGATTTTAATTAAAATGTTGTTTAAAAGTGCAACAATCTGTATTTTTTTTTAATCTGGATTTTGTTTAGTAAAAAAAAAAAAAAGAGAGAAATTATTCAAAGAGATAATTTTACCTTCCAGCATTTTCTGTTGGCTGTTCCTCATGACGTGGATGTTTTCAATGCCCATGAACTGGAATTTGATGTTGGAGTAGTTATCTTCATTCTCATAGCCTTTCCCTGCAGCTCTGTTCGCAATCGCATTCAACTAGAAACACATGACACACGTTTCACTCCAGGTGATTTCACCCACAGCCTTACAGAAACATGCTTTTATGTTAGCGGGCAGCACAGCTGACATGGAGAGCAGGGATGCTCTGAGGACACACAGCTGTTAAAAACAAAGCCCGCCTGAAGAAACAACGCAGCACTGGAAGTGGCTCATGTTTGCGTAGGCACAAAGGGCTCACCTTAGGCCTGGTGTCCACCACATACATGAAGTCGCTGCGGGGGTTGGACCTCAAGATGGCCTCCAGCATCTGCTCGTCCTCCAGGCAGCGAGCGCTGAAACCTGACAGCGGCTGGCTGCTGCGGCAGATGGTAGCCTGGAAGGAGGGAAGAGGCCCTTAATATAAATTTAAGATCAACAAAGGAGTTTAAGATGCATTCCTTTACATTTCTAGTCGGACGATATTAGAAAAACAAGACGTTGCAAACTTAATGGTCAAGTTTATAGTATTTTTCTCAACACTTAAACAAAATGTGCACATGACATACTGTAGATTAATGCTGGTTACATGTTTCCTCCTTGCATGATAACTTGAGATGACAGAGCATTGCTCATATCTTCATTTAGCAGCCACAAGGGAAATGATAGAAGACTTCTTGCGATGCTCCCCTCCGGACCCTGATCCAGTATGAAGGAAAGTCAGACCCTTTACCCTGGGAATCTGACCTCATGCACACAAAGCTATCCCTTCTATCAAAGCAGCATTGGGAAGAAAAAGATGTTCTCAGAGAGATCTCTTGGTCAGAAAATGAACTAAAATGTAGTTTAGTTGCTTTTCATTTATTCTTTTACAAAAAAAAAAACAGATCCAACATCCTCCCTTGTTTTAAATAGACGTTTTTAGGCTGAATTAAAACATTAAAAGGGTAAGAATGAGTAAGTCGACATCTTGTTTGCTTAATTAGCAGCAGAAAGAAGTACTATAACAATATAGTACAAGCAGTAGGAGTTACCACATTTCTGAGTCATAAAAAAAAAGAAAATCCAGACCTCTCTGGGTTTTTAATCAAATTCTATTAAAGTGTAAATACAGACGTTACCAATAAAATTCATGGTACATTTTGTTTTACTGCGGCGTGGAACTAGGTCAGACAGAACGGATTGAAATCAATATGAGAGAGAAGAGTTTGGAAACCCAAATATTTAATCATGTTATATTTTCCTTTTGTTTTCTTTTAAATTTTGACCTAAAAATACTTGGACTTTGTCAGATTCTTTCTGAATCTCCAGGAACACAGGAGACATGAAACCCAAGAGGGAAACTTTAAAAAAATATAAACAATAAAACTACTCAGAGAGAAAGAGAGAGGCATCCTCATTCCAAGGATGGACGACCTTAAAGGTTTATCCACCTCCATAACCCTCACCCTTCATGCACACACTTGTTCCCACTCTCCACATTTGCAATCTTGCTTAATGTAACTCCAAATTTTAGCTGCTTCATAAGGGATGTTGCCACCAACCAAATAGACTCATTAATAATAAGAAAAACAACTCTGCCCTCTTTTTCATATAATTTGTGACTTAAAAAACAAGTAAAAACAGTAAAAACCTCTCCCTTGTTGTACTTGGAAGGACACAGCAAACTGGAAATTGTGATTAATGTTAAAATCCTCCCACCTGACCTTAAACTTTGCATTCAGGCTGAAACTAAAAAAGAAAATAATATATGCTGGGAACTTACATGGTTTTCTTTGGAGTAATACGACAAGGCAGGGAATCTGCCTCTGCTTCTGAACTTGGAGCTGCCAACCAGCACCGGGGGTGTGGCCGACTCAGGGACGAACACCTCAGCAGGGTAGGTGTCACTCACCTTTAAAAAGGAGGGAAAAATAAAACACCATTTTCACAAACACACGGCCACCATATTAGGATGAAGTCTGTCCTCACGAGATCAGCTGCCCGACCTTATAGTGCTGGTTGACCAGAGAGAGTTTCCACAGAGAGTTAGGAAGTCCCATTCGGCGGTAATCAGCCCTGAGATCCCCGAAGGCCCACTCCTGTCTCCTCTCCTCTTCATCAATGTTTGGCTTATAGGAGAAGCAGTACAGCTCCTCGTAACTCTCTGCAAGGCAAATAGGAATCATTAAAACAAACGGTTCAGGCTTTTACTTCACTGATAATGCCCATAGAAGGGGAATAATGTGCATAGAAGTATAGTACTTTTTAAAAGATTTTTATATTTCTTTCATATTTTTCTTGTATTTTGACACTTCTGAGTTAATCGTTTTTATAACTAAAGTTTTTAATACTATTACAGCTGCTGGTCATCCAGATTGAAATGTTTGTTCTGTGCTCTGATAGAAACGACACAACCTCAGTTAGAATGCAGGGAGAGGATCTATTAGCAGCAATCTAAGCTTTGTCACTGATTCTCAGTCAGATTTAGGTCTAGAACCAGGGTTCTGACTCTTTTCCCCAAAATTCTACCAAAATACATATTTTTTGAGCGGCAAATATTACATGTAACCGCCATATTGTATCTGGCAGAAAGTAGTTAATGTCTGTTATAATGAACATCAATCTGATGTGCTACACCATTCGTTTTCAAGGTTTTTAGCTTGCATACAGCACAGACTGTTGCCTCTAGGTATAGCTGTGCAAATATAGATTTTAAAAGTATTATAAATAAATAGGAGTGTGATTATATATAACTATATATCAAGATTATAGATGTGTCTATGTATATCTATCACTATCTATATGTATATATGTATGTGAAAATATATGTACACATTTGTATTTATATACATACATACAAATATACAGGATTTATACAGGAATGAGTAACTCTAATTTAATGCTCTTTTAATGCTCTTAGAAATAATTTAAATGGCATCAACAAGTACCCATGACTCTCATATATATATATATATATATATATATATATATATATATATATATATATATATATATATACATATATACACAAGATTAGGAACAGAATTGTTGGGGTAGTATTGAAGAGATCAAATTATTAATATGAGGAATAAAAAGGTTCTAGAAAAAAATAAGACAAAAGTGGTAACATTATTAGAAAACGTCATATTGTGAGAATTAAGGGGGAACATTACCAATTTACAGAACTATTTCAGCCCTGGAATAATAGAGCAAGGTTAGATTCTTTTAATTATTTTTATTTTATTTTTTTACGAGAATTAAGTCAGGAGAATGAAGCCAAATGGAAACGAAAATGAACTGCGCATCATTTTAAATCTAAAGACAAGCTGCTCCTTTTAAAGTAATTATGCAAAGAAAAGTGAATCCAGTTCTTCCAAAGAAGAGCTGCTTTACTGATAAAACCTGCATTTGTAAGCGTTTTTTTTCTACACCTTAAAACATGAATCGTTCTTTACCATTTTCAGCCATTAAGAACCATTGCAGAAAGCCCACAGAATCTAGGGGCCGCAGACCCCTGGTCTACCTTTGACCAGGCCATTTAAATCTTCCTCAGCTTGCCAAATAAAGTCACCCCCTCCCCCACAGGATGATGCAGCACCCACCATGTCTCATGATGAAAACAATGTATTCATGTTGGTGTGCAGGGCTTGTTTTAAAACGCACATATTTGTTTTGCAAATCTGGTCTTACGTATCTGATCATAGCCTCTTCCTCAAAGACTGCGACCTCTATGGAGGTTATGCAACCAACAAAAAGACATGTAGTCACTGTCTTTCAGCTTTGTCTAACATTATTTTCAGAGGACAGACAGAACAGTGCAGAAGGAGATGTCTAAAGCTATGATTATTGTTTTATCACCTAGCCCTGATTTAAAGTTCTGCAGAACATTCAACCTTCACCTCTTTTGTGGTTGTAAAAAGTAAAAAAGGTACTATAAAAGTAGTATATTAATGCTTTACAAGCCTCTAACTGAGAACTAAAGGAAATAACTAAATGCATTGATGGATAAAGTGAGGCTTTTGGGGAAGATGAAGCTGACCAGGCTGGGAGAGCCTCTGCAGGGAAAGGAGGACATCCTGGCAGTCCTGCTCTCTGGGAATGCCGAAATGAAGAATCTGGAAGTTCTTGCAGCGGATGAGCAGAGGACACCCAGAGGGGCCGGCATCCTGTTTTTCCACGCTGCTCACCAAACTGTGAAGCACCTGATGAAAACATACAAAGACTCATAAACACAAAGTGAATGATTAGTTCCCTCTGGACTCAGTGCACTGATTATTACCCATGTTTCATTGCGGCCTCCTGCTTCACTCTCTACAAATATGCTGTGGGTGGCTGTCAGGTAGAGGGTTCCCACCCTGCTCCTCCTGGGGGACACTTTGTCCAGCAGCCTGACATTCTCCACCTGCAGGAGGGGGAGAGACAGGACATCAGGGACACTCTTCCAGCTGTTTGCACATGTCAGCTACAAGGATCAGTCAAACCCCACTCTGTGGGACCTGTGGGCTGCCAGCGTGGCAGCACACGCCCTTCACACCGAGACATGTTTGATCAGAAATATGATCATCAATCTGTTCTTGCTTTGCAGCCTGACACCTTTCTGCTAATGCGGAAATACAGCAGAGCTAGGGGCGCAGAGGGATCCTCGGTTACCTTCGGTAGCCGGATGTGCTCCATCAGGAGCTGCTGAGCCTCCTGCTGAGCGGGTCCGATCCGATTCCTCTCACCACAGCGAGGGATCACATCTGCTACACCATGTTCTATAGTTCAAGCTGCTGGACGGAGCTCTCAGGTGAAAACAGCCATAATATTTCCATTGTCTGAACGGTGGCGGCTGGGTCCTAAAGCCTTTATGCACGGATGTTCTTCTTCTTCTTGAATTTATTTGCGGTTGGCAACAAAGCATTACCGCCACTACTGGTATGGAGTGTGGTTCGTGATGGACTACACTAATAAATATATCTAATATCTAAGGAAAATGAATAAATAAATAAATAAATAAATAAATAAATAAATAAATAAATAAATAAATAAATAAACGACATACTTATACATAACTTTGTATTCTACACACATTCATGAAATAATTTAGTTTTCTTTAAAAAAGAATAATTATCTGTATATGTTCACCTCCCTAATTCTTCCTTAAAATATCTAATAAATAAATCTTTTTCTTAATACATTCAAACTCTCTCCTCATATATATAAATATAAATCCTCTCGCTTTTATATTTATGACATTCCAGTATAACATGTTCTATTTTTTAAATATATTCCACTGTAATCACATTTGCCAATAGTTTGCTTTTGAATTTTGAAAATTGTATTTAAGTCCTGTAATCCTAACCTTATTATCACTCTCTCCTCCTTTCTATTTCATCTTCCATTTC
>NW_015150505.1:941473-943267 GCF_000732505.1 Cyprinodon variegatus
AAAAAAAAAAAAAAAAAAAAAAGAAGATGAACAGACTAAGTACTGAGCTCTTAATCAACATTCCTATAATAGCACTTTATTTTTCCAATATACTTTAATTTAATATTATACTTTAATTATTTCAAAAACAGAATTTGGGTTAATTTCATTAAATTAACTTAATAAAATAATTAAAAGATGCTCATAATATATGAAATATACAAATATATGAAATAAAGCTTTAGAATTCCCAAGTTTACCTATTTTTATTGGAATAACTGGAAGAAAAATATATTTCTTTATCACAATAAATTACTAAGATGTTCGACTGTTCCTTGACTTTTTTTCTATTCTAAAAATCCTGTTTTTTGTGTAACAGTATGCTTCCAATGTTAATATGAAACCATTGAGCTGTTTTTTTTAAACAGATGTTTAATCTATCAGTCTTTGCATGACAAGAAATGCCCAGTTTTGGTTCAAATACTACACTGCAACATATATTAATGTGCATGCCACAGAGTTTTAGTGACTGATGTTGATCTGAAAGAGTTTTTTTCCATTCCAATCCTTTACAATCAGGACATTTACAGACTTATCCATCTCCTGACCACACCAGCTAAACCAAAAGCATTGCTAGATGAAAAACTCATGACATCAGCACTATACTGATGTGTGAAAGTTGTTTTATCTGACAAATAAAGGCAAAGATCAGACCTGTGAAGTCATGTAAACCTGAAGGGAAAAAGGAAACCGGTTTCTAAAGTTTTATTACAACTGGATTTGTCATTTTGTTTATTTAGTTTAGATTTGTAAAAAAAAATCATGATGTTGTGGACATTGCAACATGTGAAACTTAAAACAAGTATACTCGAATAAAGCAGTTATAGGATTAAGGACATCAAAAAGGAGACTGTTTCCTTGGTGTCTTATATATTGATTCATAATGATGTGACACAATTTTGACAAATATCTATAATTTTAACATTTTGACCATTTCTATGTGAGAGCAAAAAAAAAAGCAGGCTTATTGTTATAATCTTAACATCTACGTGTAACTCACACAAAGTCATAGCAAAAAACTTTAAAGAAAAAGTTACATAAAATTAAAGAAATATCTAAAATTCAATGTAATCTCCAACCTCAAGTTTCTCCTTCATTCATTTCTGGTCCTGAAAACGGTGAATAAGCACGATTTAGATGACCTGGGGGGTCAACATGGTTCATCCATCGTCTGAAAGCATTCAGGCCTGTTCAGATTTTAAAATCTTTTCTTTCACAACCAGAGAGCCATGTCAGTGACTGGGTGATTTGATCCAGTTTCCTCATGTTAGTCAGGGTTCTGCCTGCAGCATTTTGGGTGAGCTGCAACTTTTCACTATTATTTATTTATTTATTTCACAGGAACCTGTAAAACACTAATCAGTGATCAAGTATGCTACAAATAAAAACATATAACATTTTCTTTTGTGTGCAGGTTTACTAGTGGTTCCTAGAATTTCTAAAAGTAGATTGGGAAACAGATCTTTTCATTATCAGGCTCCTCTTCTATGGAACCAACTACCAGTTTTAGTCCATGAGGCAGACACCCTGTCTACTTTTAAGGGTAGGCTTAAAACTTTCCTTTTTGATAAAGCTTATAGTTAGAGTGGCTCAGGTTATCCTGAGCTATCTCTATAGTTATGCTGCTATAGGCTTAGACTGCTGGAGGACATTGGTACCACACTTCATCTTTTATTCTTCATTCATTTCATGCTTCATTCTATCTCTATTCTCCCACTCTGCAGAATCTGTTAGTTCAATCTGCAATATTATGTT
>NW_015150505.1:943277-945505 GCF_000732505.1 Cyprinodon variegatus
TCCTTGATGTGCTTGTGTTTATATCTCTGCTTCTTTTTTAATGTCTGCTACTGTCTCATTGAACCCAGTCGGCCTCGGCAGATGGTCGCTCACACTGAGCCTGGATCTGCTGGAGGTTTCTTCCTGTTAAAAGGGAGTTTTTCCTCTCCACTGTCACTACAAGCTAGCTTGGTGTGAGGGATTGCATTCAAGTCAATGAGTCATGCAATCAACTGGTTTTCATTAGATAGAAAACTTTGAATTAATCTGACTTGATGGTTGAATTTTCTCTGTAAAGTCCCTTGAGATAACGTGTTGTGAATTGGTGCTATATATATTAAACTGAATTAAAATGGAATTGAATTGTGTCCTGTTGGACTGGAAAATAGTTATTCTGGCAATTTCTTTTTAGGATGATGAAATTGGATGAATTGGATTTAAACGAGCTTGTGTCATGTCAGTTTTCCTGGTGGAAAGAACAAAGGATGAAACACGATGTAGCAACGACCTGACAGAAGCCACTGGAAGATTCTGAATACATCAAGTCATAGATTTTCAGCTCCTTTTATTCACCCTTAGTGGGGTCAGCCCTAAAAAAAAACACTACTGTTGGTATAAAAGGAGGTCCGAACTGCTGCACTGAATACGGGAAACTTTAAAAATGTACTTATGCATTTGGACTACAGCCCTCAGAATGGAAAAGACTGACAAAAAACGTTAGTTATACAAATACTTTATTACCTATGGTGTCTACATTAGAATGTGTGACACAATACATTTGAAAAAAATTATGTATTTTTTTCTTACAAAGGATTGTGGGAAACCTTATAGAACAAGGAGTTGATAGGCATGTTGGAAGGTCCCTAAGCTAAAACAAGTAGAATAGGAGACATACTGGTTTCTCTTCCTCCATCCTTCCTTACAGCCAGGCCTATTTAGACAGCACTCGTCATGGCTAAAAAGTTCTTACTGATTCGCTGTATTTAAAAAGAGCCACTTTTGCTTTTCTCAGTCGTTTTACAAAAATGTTAAGTCTGTATTTTTATTCACATTCTGTCAGAGTGATTATGTCAGTCAGAGCATGTCCTGATCCCATGGTGTTTTTTTTTTTTGCTGTTGAGTTTTGGTTTCTTTTCTTTTCTTCCTTCCTTTGTCTTACTGCTTATCTCATGGTATTGGAGTTGAACGACTCACCTGTTCCTTTTATAAAGTTCACTAAACGGTTACTAGTATGTGCTCACCTAATTCAAGTAATGGCAGCCCCTTTGTTTCCTTTACTGGATCCCCTTTGCAGCCCCCTTTAAATGTTAGAAAAACACTTAAATGTTAGATAACAATATGCTTTTGGATTGACTAAGCAATTATCAAGAATGATGGTGGAGGGATAATAAATTCAGGATTGTTTTATAGAACAGTACTGTCACTTAATAAACCGAGAACTTCTATAAGCACCAATGTTTTTTAGAGTGAAATGTGAGGCTTACAGTTCTTACAGTTAGGACTTGTACTAAATCAGGTAATCTATAAGCCAATCCTGTTGAACAGAAAAGCAAAATTTTATAAATGGCTGAATGAAGAAAAGAATCTTTGTGCTTCATTAGCTCAGCAGACGACATGACTAAACCTGATTATTGACCAGAAGAGAGGTAAGGTTACCTTAACCTCAACAATTTAAAGCAGTGTTGTAAAACATAATGGAAGTGGTTACTTGAAGTTGTTGCTATCAAAACAGGCCCTGAAAGCTTTATCCTTCAATGAATCAGACTGAAACAACGTTTACCTTTGGGCTTCATTATTATTTCATCCATGAAATCAGTTTGGGATCTGTGTTCCTCTGTATATTTGACGTAAGATTTAAATAGTTACAGGAAAAAGTCAGTTTTTCTGATGTTCTGGTAAAAAGAACCCATTTGTGTAAAAGTTTGCTTCGTTTCCATATAACTGGTAATGATCAGGGAACACACAACAGGGAACAAAGTTAAAAACCAAAAGACACATTTATGTGATAGGAAAAATTCTACATGCATCCAAAAACTATATGGCGTGCCCCAGAGTAGACAAGAAGAGATTTCAAAACCTAATATAAAGGCTGCATTTATTCAGCAAAGTGCAGAACCCCCGAGGCTCTGGGTATAAATTTTGTTCTTGCTCAACACATTGTCACAATGTTGAACAGAGTCAGGATTTTTCTGGGAGATTTCCAGGTGCAAACACACATGGATAGCATTTGGTTTAAATCTTTTAGCATG
>NW_015150505.1:945972-977821 GCF_000732505.1 Cyprinodon variegatus
TCTACTTAGACATTTTTTATTGCTCAAAACAGACGGTTACAATTAAGAAAAGAAAACTTACCATTAGTTTGTCTATTCTGGTTCCCCAGTGGTTTTAATCTGCTAGAGTCTCATCATTGAAGAGCAAAGCTATGACAATGTTGTTTGTCTATGGGTGAATGGGAATCCAAATATGCTGACATCACACTCTATTGCAAGCAAAACCAAGATTATGAATAAAAATAAGAATAAATACCTTTATATTCCTATAATGACAAAATTCAGGTGTGACAGAAGGGCAAAAAAGGCAAAATACGTGGAAAACATTTCATAGCTTACAAAATAATATGAAAAGAAAAACAAATTAAAAATGTAAAATGTTAACTGTACAGTAGAACAAAGAAAAAGATTCCTCTCAGAGAAAAAAAAATGAATAAGAGAATAATGTGCAGTTATTGAAGGGAAAGCTATATTTAGGTAAAAAAAAAAGATCAGGAAAATAGAAACACATGGGCTTGTGAGTGGAATGATGGGAAAAACTGTGCATTAAATATGATTATAAAACCACAGTACCAATAGTCATAACTTTGTTTAAATCTGTAAGAGGCATATGGAGTTGTAGAAGTTAATCTTTGATAAGATTAAAATCTGTGCAATAGCAGATTGGGCCTCCCTGGAGGGAAAGTGAAATAATTGTCAAATGAAGAAAGGATCTGTGGAAGTGCTCCTTTGTGAACCTAGGGTGCCTTTGATGCACAAGGGGAGACATTGTCCAGCAATGACAATTTTTCTTACCTCCCTACTCTCTCCAACCACCTGCAGTGTGTCCAAGGGGTTTCAAATGTTAGAACTCTCCTCACCCAAAGACCATATCCTATCTCTCTCTGCAATACAGTAGATAAAGTGCTGCTCAGACCTCATACACCATTAAAACTTCCTTATGCCATCACTGAACATTTAGGAACGTACACTCAAGCCTAAAATGTCTCATCTTCCTCATAAGGAGTATCTCTTTATTTCAATGAGTAGATTTTTAGGACACTCTATGCTTATTCATGCAATATTTAGCTAAAAGTTCTTTTTATTTATTTTTTATTTTTGCAATGTTGCAAAAAGAAAAAGAAAAAAAATACCTGATATAAATAGGAAAAAGCCCTACTGATGCAGCTCATCCAAGATTTATGAATAAAGGTCTTTTAGGTTTATTTTTAAAGGTATAGTGGAGGATCTTTACAAATATTGTAAAAGACCTGGCCTCTCCACTTAAAAAAAATATATATATAAATGCACATACACATCCCTGTACCTGCTCCAGAGAGGAAGTGCCTATTAAATGCGTGCGAAAGCATGCAGCAGCCCTTTTCTCCTTGTGCACGCTCTGTTTAAAAGTTGCTGTTTGCATCTCTCATAGAAGCTTACTTTCCACCACCAATAAGTGAAAATGGGGATAAACACATAGGACGGCCTTACTGTAACATATCACCAGAATGATTGACAATTAGGAGGACCACTTATTTTGATGATCCACCCAGAAAAGAACATCCTCCACTACACCTTTAAGGTTTCAGTAAGAGGCACCACTTAAGAAAAGCGCCACCTATTGATGAATTTTTTATTCTCTAATATATTAATAGCATTGCATGGGTGGTATCTGACCCATAAAGGACCTCTTGAGATTTTCTCTGATGTAAGCTGCAATTGGACAGGGTCCTATGCCCCACTGAAGGCATGAAGTGCCTCTACTGAGAATGCAGAAAACAATAACGCAGTCAGATAAACTAAGGAGAATGGATTTGTGGTTTAATGCACATCCTCTCCCACTGTGCCGCATTCTTCTTAGATGAACCAGGGAAATGTCTGTCCCCTGTCAGAAGCCTCCTGTCTAACTGTAACCCATGTTTATATGTATTTATTAAGTATCAGGACATCCTGAGGGACTTGAGTCAACTTAAGTTTATTCAAAGCTCCCACATGTATTAAACTCCATCATCAAATGTGCATCACATTTCTCTTTATCACAGCCCAGATTCATCAATCTAGATTTTAACATACACTATTGGCTTTTCTTCCTTTTTTCTTTTTGAATCACTGGAAAATACAACATAAACACATTGTGAAAGTATTTGCTCTATAAGACTGACCCAGCTAACCCAGCTAGACAGGGGAAATCACCTTTTCCTGGAGGGATTATCGTTTCAGGCCTACATAAATAACACTTCATCCTTCTACTTAATAAAAATAGTATTAAAGTCAAACTAAGAACTAGTCTAGTCTTCAAGCTACTGGCCAAAGACTTTCTTGAAGTTTAATATGAGAAGACTTATGGCTTGAACATCTAAATCAGTTTTTAAAAGTTCACTTTGATAAATTGGGGAGATTTCTTTGTCAGACGGTCTTCCCTCTTGATACAGCTTCATACTGGGAACCTTTTGCGTAGTAATTCAAATCTTCCCCCTCTTCACATGTCCACAAAATATCTCCCATAACAGCCTAGAAATCAACTGCATCATTCTACTTGCTATCACCTCTTCTTCTGTGTATTGCATGTAGTTAATACAAGACATTTAAACATCTCTGCCTTATAGAAAATGGTGTATTGCCTTTTATTCACACATTTGTTGCTTCTTCTGACATTCAGTCAATTTTTTAATACAAAAGGACCCTATTGAAATGACTATTTTGTATATATTGCAGGCAGTCATGAAGATTTGGTAGAGCACAGTGCATTAATTTTGCACGTCCCAAAGGCAGCTGGCTTTTGCAACAGCACAGCCAACAGATGGCAGGTATGTTAGACGTAAAGATTTTTGTTTTTATACAGGGCCAGAACACGCTGTTTGTGCCCAAGTCTACAAGCTCTGAAGCAATGATTTAGTTTAACACCTGCTGTGTAGAGTCTCCCACAGCTCGCTACAGTGTATTCAAGGTAAGGCAAAGTAAGCGTATTCAATTAAATTAAATTAAGGTAAAAAAAAACTTTTTAGCTTTTATTTTATCTTTTAAAAAATATATGTTACAAATTTCAGTAACAAGAAAGTGTTTTTACATTAAATAATGGAAAAAAGGACATTGAGTGGCATTCATTATTATGAATAATTCAAGACAATAAAAACTTAATAAAATGATAAGATGATTATAAAATATTAACAAATATGTTTTTATTCTCAATTTAAAGAAACTTAGGGTTTCAACAGATATCTGGGAGTTTAATCCAGATTATTTGAGGAAAGGAACTAAAAGCTGGTTTTCCATGTTTGGTTCTAGTTCTGGGTTTGCAGAGTAGATTTGGGGCGAAGGACCTGGGAGGTCTGAGAGGTTATTAACAGAAGTAAAAAGAAACAGTGAATACAACTGAAAAGATAGAGAATCTACAACTTAAATGGACAAGACAATTCTAAAAGAAATCCAGATATTGAATGTTTATGATGGAAAAAATATATTTTCTAACAGAGGTGTTAATTAAGGAACCATTTGAGCATTTAAAAAAAAACTTGAATGTCATGATTATGAAGCTATAGGACAATAGGTGAACAATATGATAACTTTGTGTTAGTGTGTTACTAAACATTGTGTTTTATTTTCTGTGTGGAATTATCTGGAGTTGAGTAGTACTTTTTTCCCCCTGTGTTATAAATATAAGTTTTACTTCTTTCTGCTCCTTTTCATTCACAATTGTGGTTGTTGCATGAGTTATGTTTTGTTTTATTGGATGATATACATAACTAAACTAAACTTAGACAACTTTTATTGTCATTTTGTATACAGAGTGTACTCTTTATATACACAGTGTATACAAAACTGTATTTTGCTTAGTACAGCTTTTCATAAAGTAAATTAACATTTCCATTCCATAAAGTACAGCAGTGATCAAATCTAAACAATGTGGTTGAAAAAAAACATGGTACAAAAAACTCAGTTGCCTGCGTCCACTAGTGAGGACGCAGGCAACTGCAGCTGTCTGTTCTGTCAGGACTCCTGTCTTTTTGTTTGTTTTTCTGTGTTTGTCTCCCTTAATCCACCAGGGGGAGCCTGGTTCTGGTCCGCCTCCTCACACACCTGCGGATGGTTTCCTCGTTAAACGGAGTGTTCTTAAGCTGCTGACTGCCACTACCTCAATGCCAGAGTGTTTGCCAGTTTTGGGTACTCTAGCCAAGCTGAGTTTTGCTGATTCAAACTGAGTTTTTGTCAACCTGACTTTAACTTTGTGTTTTGTCTTTGCCTCACGGCAGGAAGTCATCCTGCAAACTGGATTTCTTGGACCTTCTCTCCCTGGAAGGATGAACTGAGCTTCAAACTGAGCTGGGTTTCAAACAGGAGGTTTGGATCCACTATCCAGAGATCATTTGAGCTTCGCACTGAGAAAGGGATTAATCTCCACTACGACCCGTTCAAGTACCGCAGGAAATCTGAGTGGCAGTCAGTATCTCCGTTCACCTACTAACAACCGCAATCTGGGTAAACCCTGTTCCGCCCTCCACCGAATCAGACAAACACTGGAACTACAGCACACTGACAGGATTCAAGAATTCAACTACTTCTCTGGAAACGTGAGTCAGCAACCAAATCCTCTTCTCCAAGTTCATGAGTCAAATTCTCCACTGAGCCTGAACTTGCTGCTGTGTCTTCCCCTCACTTTGCAGTTCTGGTTGAGCAGTGTTCAGAGCAACACTTCTTCCTCTGTTTAACTTCTTCATTAAAACCCGTTGAACCTTTTCCCTGGTCTGTCTGTTCGGTTTTCTGCATTTGGGTCTGAAATTTGTAAAATCATGACATGTTCCACTTTTTAGGCAGACCTGTGAAGACATCGCTGCAGTGATCACTTCTTGTAAACTAAACACACTGATTAGTTTTTCAAGGTCCTTTAACTCTGGAGATGTTCTCAAGGTGATTGAAGGCCAACTTTTTTACTGTCTTTATGAGCCCCTGAAGGTTTCCATCTAATACTTATTTTTGGTTCCCTTGTGTGTTTTAGCCTTAAGTTGCCTTGAAGGCACAAACATGGTGAAGTAGCCCTTGGCATTTGGCTCCTCAGTCAATGTACGCTCTGCTGCCTAGCAACTGGGATAGTTTATACACAAAGCAGGCAGAATGGATGCCGGACTTGGCCTGCTTTGTCCTAACCAATTTCTCATACTCAAATGTTATTCTGAGGTTGTTTTTCCCAAAATGGAATGCAAAAGAACAAGGACAATTGGTGACACTGGAGACCCCATGGCACAACCATGCTTCTGTCTGTAAAAATTATCCCTGAACTTGAAATAGGTTGTGAAAAGAAAAAGGTCCAGGAGGGTGCAGATCTGGTCTGGAGTGAAATTAGTCCTGTTGTTTAGGTCACTGTCTTATTGAAGACGTTTCCTGACTGTTTCCACTGCCTCTGATATAGGTATGCACATTAAACGAGAAGTAACATCAAAAGACACCAGGGTTTGTCCTGGAACCATCTTTAAATTCTTGACTTTGTGTGCAAAGCTTTTGGAGTTTTCTATGTGATGTGGTGTGTTTCGTACCAAGGGGGCTAAAATATTAGTAAGCTGTTTAACAATGTTTTATATTACTGAGTTAATGCTGCTGACAATGGGTCTGAGTGGTGTTCCTTCCTTGTGAGTCCATATAAGCATGGAGATAGGTAGTTTGAGAGGGGCGTGAAGGAAGCCATCTATGTTAAGAAAGAAAAAAACAAACTTAAACAGAGGCGGCAGACTCAGGTTCCAGCTTTCAAAAAAATACAATGCAGCAATTGAGTTAATTCCTTCCCGTTATCATCGCAGCCCCACCCTCTGTAAAGGAGAGAGGAAGACCTCGTCTATTCAGCCAGGCCAAAAATCCCCTTTAACGACCGACATTTCAGACACCTAGATGGGTATGGGGCATTGCAGTCTAACAAAAGAAGCCAAATGATCCCCATCCCAAATAGGTGGACCCCTACGTGGACCCCCAAGGCTTTGTTGGGCTACTGTGTAAAACCTCGAACTCAACACTATTCCTGACATTTTGAATTGAAAAAGCTTCCTGGATGGGAAGCGAAACGTCTTCATACTGTACTTGGAAACAAAATCCAGTTAATTGTTTTTAATTTTCTGTTTTGGAACAACTGTGACCTGGATGACTGAGAACCTTCACCAGTATATTGCACTTACAATATTCATCACTGTTTGGCACCATTTCACTCTTTCCTCTGAACCTGGAGCAACCGGTTTACTTAGATTTGCAATAAATCGGGGATACCCAAGATGTAGGATAAACTGGACCCACCCTTCAAAACAGACAAAAATAATTCTGCATTTGTTGGCCTCATAACAAGGAGTCTTCCTATCCAAACAGGCCTTAATGCAGCACCATGATGTAATTGCCAACGAATCTGGCCTTCAGAGGATGCAGCCGCGAATTTGAACTCAGCACCTGTGTCTAAACCAGGCAAGGTCACCGTTTGAATTTCTGAACGCTAAGTCACTTTATTTTCTGTTCATAATATGTAATTGTCTTATATTAAGGGCAAAAATATTCATACCATTAGCAGATCATCTTGTTTACCTGTTCAAATTAAGGATAAATATCAAACCATCATCAAATCAGAGAAAATTTAATTTCTCTAAAATAACTGGCTCAAGCTGTCACAGTCACTGAGTTCTTTTAAACTGTGTTAACTCTTTGCTGGTGAAGATTATCAGTCATCCAAGTCATAGTATTCCGAAAAAGTAAAAAAAAAAAAAAAACAATCCACTGGACTTTGTTTCCAAGTTTGAAGACATTGTGCTTCCCATCCAGGAAGCATTTTCAACTCAAAATGTTAGAAATAGCGTTGAGTTTGAGGCTTTATAGAGCGGACCAAAAAAAAAGCCTTGTTTTGGCTTAGAAAACATGCAAATTGAACCTGTTATTTCTAAATGGTACGGAGCCCCTCTGATGACATGGACAAAAAAAAAAGTTTAATTGTGGCCACGAAGTAGTATTTTGTGCGCACGAAGTAGTATTTCGCGGCCACGCAATAAGTATAACGTGCGCACGAAATACTTATTAATAATATCAATAAATCCGCCCCTGTTTTCAGGCTTATGTTAACTGTAATGACTTATCTTGGACAGGCTGCTATGTAAACGGGCCTTTAGTCCTTCGTTTAGCTATGCTGCGGTTGTTTACACTACGCCTTTTCCACCTAAGATGGCGTCTTAGCAACAAATGTCACGTGACTGGCGGAGACCGACTGGGTAAGCAAATCGAGCGCGCTGTTGTCCAGGAATGATATCAATATTAATAAGTATTTTGTGCGCACGTTAAACTTATTGCGTGACCACGAAATACTACTTCGTGGCCACAATTAAAAAATTTTTTTGACCATGTCATCAGAGGTGAAATGGGCCTTATAAATATATTTGACTTGTTATTAGAAGATTAAATTAGTCTACTGGAGCTGTTGTCAGTGATCAATGAAAAACAATACAAAGGAATATCTGCTTATAATACTGTGTATTTTATAGAAGGGGAAAAAGTAAAATAAACACCACAAGACACAAACCATACACAGAACCAAAAACATAAAAATAAATAAATAAAAACTGGTGACCTGAATGACTGGAAATCTTCACCAGCATATCTTACTTAGATGTTAAAAAGGAGTTTTTCCTCTCCACTGTTGCTGAATGCATGCTAGGTGTGAGGGATTGTTGTAGAGTCAAAGATACAATGCAAACAAAGTTTTACTACATGTTCATGCATGAGGAGTGTATCCTGCAAAGTCAATGACTGGGTATCTAAGTTTCCTGCATAGAAAATTTAACACCTGTGTGTTCTGCTTATTTTAAAGACATGTTTTAGGCACCTGTTAACTAGATCAGCTTTATGCATGCTATTAAACAAGTTTTTATACTCAAAATCCTCTTGCAAGTCAGGTCCTACAGTGTGTCTGGTGAAAAATAAGACTTAGTTTCAAAGGTTTTGGGTTGCAGAAAGATTTGAATTGCATAAAACAATGTTATTAGTCCGCTAATAAAATTTCCTCATATTTCAAGTGTTGCTGTAGTGTTCACCTCCCTGAAACATTAATACAGCAGTAATCCCAAAGTCAAACATGATTTTACCATAAAATCATGCAGTAGAGATGCTTTTTTCAATGGAGACAGTGCGGCTAAACAGATTTAAAGAGAAGAAACCTTCAGATATTTCTTAGCAAAAGCTTTAACACTGGGGTGGATGATCCCTTTCAACAATTTAGATCCTATCATATTCCTCTTATAGACTGCCCTAGTCAAAGTCCAGATCTAAATCAAACTGAAAATCCAGTCAAAACCTCTTTATTGAATCTGAAAGATGTTATGCTATTTTCCTAATGGGCATTATGTTGGTAGAGACATTCATAAAAAGAATAAAAATTCATAAAAAACATTACAATAAAAGTTGTTTTGAAAATATGGATTGAGAGACGCGAATCAAAACTACAGTCCATGCTATTTTTTTTTTTGTTATTAATTTCTAGTGTAATTTTTCTTCCTACTTTGCACTGCAAAAAAACGATCTAGAAATAAGTTAAGATTTCTCAAATTAAATATATTTCCTCTCAATTTGAGTAGATAAGTAAGATGATTTGCCAATGGAATGAGTATTTTTACTCTTAAAATAAGATAATTAGATAATATGAACTTGAAGTAAGACAATGTAATTGTTTTTTCTTATTTTAAATGTGAATTGTCTTGTTCCATTGGCAAAGTGTCTCACTTACCTCCTCAATTCAAGGAAAAATACACTTATTTTAAGATATAATGACCTGGTTAGATTTCAATTTTGTAGAGTGTGGATATTGATATGAATTGGTTATCCCAAAAGAAAGTATAAAGTAGTCTAAATACATGACAAATATGAAAGTGTTCATGTGCTAGCATGATGCAAATCTTGACCTATTAAAATGAAAAATGTCTTTGAAAAGTTAAATTGTTGTAATCAATAGAACTTGGACCAAACTAATGTGAGAGGGAAAAAATTCAGGCTGGAATATAGGATTAGAAAATGATTTCATTTGATTTAGTGAGATTTCATTTAGTGAGATTTTTCTGGAGTTTTTGCTGACATCTTGTTGATATCCTCTGATGGACTGGTGACCTGATGACATCATACCCCTTATTGTACGACCACTGGTGATAGGACCCAGCCTCATTGGAGCGCTGCGAGGATAAGCAGGTATAGAAAACAGATGAACAGATGGAAATCTCACTCTAGTCTACTTCCATGAAAACAAAGCTACCATAAAGACTGGAAACTGTTTACCTCTCTATAAATGAGCCATCTAGCAAATTTAAACATCAAGTAGTTATTATTCCCCGAGAGCAAATGTTTATTTAGAATGATTTCTGTCCACTAATCTGAGATAAATAATGCCATAGAAACTACATGCACCTTAATTTTCATTTGATCCATCACATTTCCATAGCGTCCAGGCCTTGGCATCATCCCAAACCAAAGGCTGATCACGCTTTATAATCTAGACACCACGCTCTCTGTCGTCTGCCTCATCAGTGATTGTTCACTCTAACATTTCCTGGTGACAACATTGTTAACTGGAGCGAGCAGTCCCAGTGTCTACAAGACAAACACCACTCAATCTGTTGACTATGTGTGCGTTTTTGAAGCCGGCTCAGTCGTCCATTGGAGGCTAAATGTATTCAATTGGCTTCACACGATTAGCGCGTGTCAACATTGAAATACTGCCACCCAGTTGACTGCTTTCCATCTCTGCCATGGTTACAGTGAAGACCGCATGTGCAAATGCACACTCATCCTTCAGTCTTTTATCATCAGGAAAAACAGATTTTCTAAAACTATCTCCTACAAAAAAAGATAAATTTGAACTTTTTCTGAAACCTTACTTGCAGCTCTTTTAAAATACTAAATATAATTTTTGAACCTTCCTGTTGTTTTCTCCTGTTATTCCTTCGCTAAGGAAAGCATTTGCTTCCCATCAGCATGCAGGTCAGACCATCACCCCGGCAGGCAAGACTCGGTGGACAATTGTCCATGATCTTTGGCTGCCTGTGTAGATGTGCAAATCCAAACGAGGTAGCTGCTTTAATGCTGTGGACTCTCTGGTCTGGACCGAGTTCCCTGAGGCCAGCTGCCACATTCTCACTGAGGCATTCGGCTGGTTTGAACTAGTTTCCTAGTGTTTTGTAGAGCTGCCTCTGGTGTAAAGAGAGAGAAAAAAAAGGGTTTGGGATTTTCTTCCAGGGCATGTAAGTTAGGTCGTTGTGAAGATGCCAGGCTTTTTGGTAAGGGCTGTTATTGATTTTATAATGCACACAGGTCCAATAGCTCAAGGTACATTGAGCAATACCTGTCTTCCATTAGGAGGACTTAACCCCCTCCCCCTCCCCTCTAAACCCTCGCCCCTCCAGCCCAGCACTCTCCACCCTTCATTGACCAATCAGCACCCAGGCTTTTAGCAGCGGTCTTGTGGGCAGCAGTGGGTAAACAGTGTCTGCCTCTCTGTTTGTCAGTGAAAGTTACCCAACCATTTATCAGCCGTCAGTAAGCATCTAGACAGCTGGGATCTGTTTATGCACTAGGAATGTTTTTTTGTTTTTTTTCCAAAATAAGATCCCCGCTCACACTTTTTGCCCCCTTCCCTTTCTGTATGATTCCAGAAGAGAAGCTTATGGTGCAATGTTGCCCTCCTGGAGGTTCACTCCCCTGAAGATGTAAAAATGCCCCCCCTCCCTTCATTGCTTCTTGGTCCCCGCCTCCCTTCCTCCCCCTCTTGCTCTGGAACGTCACTCCCCCAACTGTTCTGTACTGTAAATTCATTTTAGGGGCAAGGCGAGGGCAGATCCTGTGATGAAGAAACTCTGAAGGCAGGGAGGAGGAGTAAAACTACTGCCCTGCACAGTAAATGTTCTTGTATACTGTACAGCATTCTGCTGGTGGCTTGAGGCAGAGGCTCATTAGATCAGATCAAGCTGTCTGACCTCCTGTACCTGTACGCTGAGTGCAGCTGATCTTACCTGTGGAAGAAAAGCTGTGCAGCTTCTCACAGCTCTGTTTGCTCCTGAACTTGGAAACTGTGCCTTTCAGACGGTCCTGCTCTAAGGTAGGAGTAGATCTGATTTCATGCATTTAGTTAGTAACAGTCTAGTAGTTCAGATGGATTTTTTCCCTCATGGAATTAAGAAAAAATCTACTAAAGTATTCAGAACAATAATTTTTACCTACTATATCACTATAGGTTAAGGTCTTTTGCATTCTTTCCATTGTATCTTTTTTTTCACAATCTTTGCTTTAAAATCCTGTAAATCACTATATATGATGGGATTTTTTTTTAAAGATTTTTAGTGGCTTTGTATTGCTTTTGTTAAGCGTTATGATGTGACAAATTTCCACTTTTACCGTCTCAATACATTTTAGATAAATTAATGAACCATAAACTTTACTTATAGAGCACATATGATTATATCATCATTTTAACAAGCTTCCATAGCTCTACTTTTTTTTTTTTTTTTCTGAAGCATAAATCTGTCAACATATGTTTGGATCGTTTTCAGAAGGAATCATTCTCACTTTTCTTGACTGAAAGAAGCAAAGCAAGTTATTAACTATTTAACTTCCACATTTTCATTCCTATTCAACTGAAATCATAAATGCAGCCTGTGCAATAAATTAAAGAGGAATTTCAATTTGGAAGATAAATACATTAAAGGAGAATAATGGCCCTTTTTGGCTTCATGTTTAATTGGAGCAGCAAGCTGCTGGAATGTTTCACTCCGTTGTTTCATGAAAGCAGCTCTTTGAGTACCAAGATCTAAACCATGACCCCAAACAATAGTTGAACCGGACCCCTAGAGTCCAATCCTACAGGGTTTGGCAGCACTCCTAAAATGCACGTCATAGTTTGTAGGGTTAACATCCCTTTGAGTTCACATGTTATGTAACTCACTTTTCAACAAGTTTCAATAGAGCCAGCTGCAAGAACTCAAAATGCAAAGCAGACATAGCCTAATTAATCTGCTCCTTAACACCCAACCTAGATGCTGGTTGTTATGAATCTTTTTGCTAAATGTTAGAATACTAAACTAATAAGTATTCTTATCTGCAATCTCATTTTTGCTTTTCTTAGAGGCTTGCTCTGTGACTTTTTGCATTTGACACATACTGTTGGGTATTAAGCACTTAGGACCCACCTCTCTTCTAACCAATCACAACCAAACACCCATTGAACAGGTATTTTGTATTTTCATTATTTTCACCTGCCTACAGGTGACAACATGCTGAAGCAAGTTGTGTCGTTCAGCCGCTCCTTGGTGCGCAGGAAAGTGGTCGACATGAACAGCCTGGAGGACTCCAAGCTGTGCCGCTGCCTGGGAACCGTAGACCTCATTGCCCTAGGGGTGGGCAGCACCCTGGGGGCTGGGGTTTACGTGTTGGCTGGAGAGGTGGCCAAGGGAGACTCTGGCCCCAGCATCGTCATCTCCTTCCTCATTGCTGCCTTGGCCTCAGTCATGGCCGGCCTATGCTATGCCGAGTTTGGGGCCCGTGTCCCTAAAACTGGCTCTGCTTATCTATACAGTTATGTCACAGTAGGGGAGATCTGGGCCTTCATTACAGGCTGGAACTTAATCCTCTCATATGTCATTGGTGAGCTATAATTTATGTATCTTTTCTTTAAAGAAGAGAGCAGATCTTTATGAATTCTCACCTTTTATTTCTCTGATCAGGCACCTCCTCTGTTGCCAGAGCTTGGAGTGGCACATTTGATGACATGATAGGAGGACACATTGAGGTTTTCTGTAAAACATACTTCAGCATGAACTCTCCTGGTTTGGCTCCATATCCTGACTTCTTTGCTGTGTGCCTCATTCTGCTGCTCTCTGGTAAGAACATTGCTGATGGCTGATCATTTAAAATTCCTCTCAGTATTAGCATACAGAGGCTTCAGTAAAGGGATGATAATCAAAATCATTACAGTTTAACTCATGATCCAGACCTGGCATAATTTAATAAGAAACTGGCAGCACAGTGTGACAACAGTTTGGTAGTGTTATTCCTAGTGAGTCCAGGTTGTACAGTGAACAAACAGCACGCACAGTACTTTTATTCCTAGTGAGTCCAGGTTGTACAGTGCATTTAATGAAATAGTTTTCAAACATTTGTTCCACAACTGAGACAAACTCCGGTGCATCAACTGTCCAACAAAGTCACATTGTGTTTAAATGAACTCCATCTGTGTGTAATTTTGATTTACAGATGGAAAATGTGTGGAAGATTGACTGGTCAGATAATTACAAAGTGCAAACTTTGAGACTCAATGTAAAATGCAATGTATGCTAATAAAAAACCAAACAAGGTGACCATGAGCTCAGCCCATACTGTAACATTGTGGTAACTGCATCATGCTGTTGGGATCTCTTTGTACAAAAAACCCCAGCAAAACTGGTTACAGTTGGTCAGGAAAAATAGACAAAGTTAAAACACCAGTTCATCCTGGAAGGAAACCTTTTAAAGGCAGCAGATATTCTCAGACTTAGGCAGAAGTTGAGATTCCAGCATGACAAAAAGAAACCTCTCAACAACAAACATGGACATGTAGGCTTATTGTTAATAATTCCAATAACATACACAAAAGTTTGAGATTGCAATTTGTCAAAAATATGCTATTTAGCCTAATTGGGAACATTTATAAGGAGTTCGAGGAAGTCTCAAACCAGACATACTTTGAAACATTTGCCTCCTCCTACAAACATCTATCATGGGTTTTATCTGTCTGCCAATGAAATGATTACATTAGTTCAGTGGGACACAAAGACAGTCTTAGCAGTGTCTGGTTGTTTTTATGGGACTAGAAGAAGTCGAACTTCTGCAACTCAAATATGGTAAACAATATGCAAAAGCTCCCAGTTTCAATTTTTTGAGAAAGAAAAGGTAAAAATGTATGAATAGGTTTCATTTGTTTCGATCTGCAGCAATGTAATCACATTATCGAAAACTCTTCAAGAACTGATGGTCACATAGATAGGTTACTATTTAATTTTAATATGCTTTAACACAAACATTTCAAAGGGTGAATCAATATTTTAGTATAGTATTGTTGGCTATTTTACCACATTATTTGTCCAGCAGCATACGCTAGTATAGGGTTCCTCTACACCAGACCTCAAGATCAAGTTTCCTGCATCTTTAACATCCATCTTTGCGGGAGTGCAGATGGTGCAGTGATTAGCGTGCACAACCCATGTACGGAGACCTTAAAGCTGATTTATACTTCGAAACAAGGTCCTCTGCATAGGTGTCGCAGTCAACAAAAAGCTTCTCCGCCCTCTTCGCAGAAGCTGTGCTGCACCTCTCCCAAATTATAACTGACCGCAGACAGTGCCGCAGACAGGAGGCCAGCTTGTTTTGTTTTTATGACCCAAATTGCGGAAAACAACTTGTGAAGTTTGACCAGCTCGAAGATCGAGGCGCCCAAGAACGCTGGGACCCTTTTTCAACTTGGATCCTCGCTCTTTTTCGCCATAATGTCCCTCCGTTGTCGGACTAAACTCACCCCCACTTCCTTACCGCCTCGGCCGTATCTAGACCCACAGCGTATAACACAGACCACGATTCAATACTGGGCATAAATCAAAAATGTCTGCGTCAAGCTCACTGCGACACACTGCTGCAGGAGTATAACCAGCCCTTAAGTCCTCAAAGTAGCTGACCCGGGTTCGAATCTGACCTGTGGTCCTTTGCCGCATGTCTCTCCCCCTCTCTCATACCCCCTTTTCTTTGAGCCTACTGTCCAAAAAATGATCCACTAGTGCTGTAAAAACTCCAGCGGTGAATGCTTTGAAGGCCCTGTACACCCACCACTGTATTTGCCTAAACTTGACAGTTTTAAACAGCCTCAACATGTGAAAACCAGTTATCATATCTTTAAGAACTTTGCCCCTGCCTCTAAGAACTGTCCTTTAAAGGTTTCTGAATAGTTTGATCTACTTTTGCTCTGAAAATAGTTATAAAACATCTTTGCTGAATTAAAGCATTTTACATTAATTAATGTTTGGTCCCATGCAGGGCTCTTGTCTTTTGGAGTAAAGGAATCAGCCTGGGTCAACAAGGTCTTTACATCAATCAACGTGCTTGTGCTTTTCTTTGTCATCATTTCTGGCTTTGTCAAAGGAGACACATATAACTGGAAGATAACTGAAGAATCCCTTGTAAATATCACAATAGTCACAAGGTAAAGGATTCATTTGACACCAGTTGAATACAGTCTGTGACATATTGGTAATCCAGGAAATGTGCAACAAATATCCCAATTGTTACGAAAAGGCTGCTTATACATGTTTCAGGAACTTGTCTGTGACAGCCAACGTAAGCAGTGACTACGGTATTGGTGGCTTCATGCCCTACGGGTTCAGCGGGACACTAGCCGGAGCTGCCACCTGCTTCTATGCTTTTGTCGGATTTGACTGCATTGCAACAACAGGTAATTCCTTGATCAGCAGGCCTTGATCCATTCCAGTTTTTGTTGTACCAGCACTAGTGTTCACTTCCATTTGTGCAACAGGAGAGGAGGTGAAGAACCCCCAGAAGGCCATTCCCATCGGCATAGTGGTGTCACTCACCGTATGTTTCCTGGCGTACTTTGGCGTCTCTGCTGCACTTACCCTGATGATGCCCTATTATCTGCTGGATGAGAAGAGCCCGTTGCCCATGGCCTTTGAATATGTAGGCTGGGGGCCTGCCAAATACGTGGTTGCTGTGGGTTCATTGTGTGCCCTCTCTACCAGGTAAGTCTTTGCCATTTTTTAAAACAAAAAAAAACAAAAACAAAAAAAGACATATAGTAATTCCTAGTCTTAAATGGGGTAGTAATTTTGACTTTAAGTTTGTGGTAATAATGGCAGATGAGATTCAGTCACCAAATTTGACTGTCAATCTTTGTCTGTGTCTTTTAATTGGATTGATTCCTGTTGCTTAGCCTTCTGTGGTGGATGCATTGCTTAATCCTCTCTGTGTCTGAGGCCCCAGCATGTTTTTGTGCCAAGAACTGCTGAGCAAGTCTCAGTCTGTCTCAAAAATATATTGTGTTGTCTTTCTTTCCTGTCAGTATCAGTATTAGCAGTATCAGTGAATGTCGTTCTTCTAGTCATATCAAGATTTTCATTGGTTTTAACTCAAAATGACATTATAATCTGTATGGACTTTGTGCTTTGTGAAAGTGTTTTAATGCACAGCTTTCTTGCTTGAAGCAAATGTTTACTCACCAAGTCTTATGACGACCCATGAAAATCTATTAGAGACACATTCCTAAAAGATCCATTTGCAGAGTTTGTCTCTCTGAAGGATAGATTATAAGAATGACAATACAGACAGGATAGAAAGACATCTTTTTTTTGCTTTCATGATTCTGAAGCTTTACGATGCCTCTGTCCATTTGTGATTGTGTGTCTGGGTTGAGGGCTCATGACTAACGTGTTGGTGTTGCATGTCTCTGCTGTCTCACGCAGTCTGCTGGGCTCCATTTTCCCCATGCCTCGTGTAATCTATGCTATGGCAGAGGATGGGGTGCTTTTCAAAGCCTTAGCCCGAATCAATCCTAAGACGAAGACCCCAGTTATTGCCACTATGAGCTCCGGTGTAGTTGCAGGTGAGAGCCGGGGATCATGCAAGTGAAATGACTTAGCTTATGTGTCTCCACCAATCAATTGTGAAAGAAAGAATGGAGTCAAACAAGATGATTTAGTCATTTACTGTCCTGAAGTTGGTTCAAATTCCACTTGTTGAAAGATAATATATGGTCTGTACAGGTTTCTGTGTCTGAATATTGAGTGTTTTTCTTTCACAGTTGTGCAGGTGTCATGTTTTTTTCTCCCAGAATGCTCTTAACTTAACAATGAACCCTCTTCTCCCTAGCCTGTTGGGCTCCATGTTCCCTCTTCCACGCATTCTCTTTGCCATGGCACGAGATGGCATTCTGTTCAAATTTATGTCCAAAGTGAGTAAGCGGCAGTCGCCCGTGGCTGCCACCATGGCAGCGGGTACCACAGCCGGTAAGCTCCTGGACAAGGCTCTCACTTGTCCCTGGGTTATATCCTGGTTTTGTCTGGGTGCCCGTCTGTTTTTTCCCCTGTATTTTCTTTGTGCTCTTGAAAAGCTGGTGATGGTGACTGCATGAATTTGTGGTGTTTCCAAAGCATGTAAAATCCTGCTAATAAAGCGATAAAAATCAACCCAACAGGACCACAAGGCCAGCTGAGGTTTCATCTCCTATGGAAAGATAGTCAGATAGAATTGGATAGTAGGCAAAGTGGGTTGTTAATTAATTTAAATAAAAAGAAAAAATAATACCCCCATGAACCCCTGTAGAAAATGCTTTACAATAAAAAGCTCTATTATTTTAGCAGGGAAATCTTTAACTGTGATTTAGAAAAATCCAACTTTGAATTTGACTAAACTGGTCCATTTCAATATAGAGATCATGATAAAAGAAGGTCCATAAACAGTTTCTGGTCATTTGACCATAGGTCATTACATTTCAATGATGTAAATGTCAATATATGCATCTTCTTTTGTAAAAACCAGATGACTTCCATGTAGGGATTAGCAAATTATTATTTCCATAATGTTGGAGCAAAAAGGTTGTGAAAAACATCTTTATTTTCAATTCAAAATTCTGACTGGCAACTTTAAACTCAGCTAGAAACAGTCCAAGATATCTTGGATATATTTGCTGGATGGGTTTGTCACAGAACACAGTAAAGACTGAGCGAAATTTACTTTGACTGTACCACGGCAGCACCCTGCAGCTTGTTGCATACTCTGCAAAAACTGAGAAAGTTGTTCTTGTTCTCAAAGTGGATAGAGTAATAAAACAAATTTGTTGAGAAGCTCAGCTATGGACTGTAGCTTACATCACACTCAAAGCACACAATAGCAACACCATGGCACATGGGAGGCAATGTTTTGGATTGATGAGGCGGATGGAGTGAGCAAAATGTGGTCTATTACATAGAAGTTGTATCACACAAACAATCCCTCAAAAGATCCATCAAAGAAACCGACACGTGTGTACATTTCCACAACTGTAATAAGGTGAGGATTTATGATCCAAAACAAGGGAAAACTGTTTTTCCAACTTAACACAGCCCATTAAACTGACAAATGACACAACTGTTCTCAGAGATGCTGCAAGAAAACAGTGGTACTGTGGCCATGTGTCGAGAACAAGAAGTGTGAACCAAGACAGCATGAAAAACATCTTGCTTCTTGTGGAGAATGTAATAAGCTTAACTAAGGTGTTTGCATAGTGAAAAGCAGTAAATTAACTGGTTTTAGAGAAAAGTACCACCTTTGTCCCTTTTGCTCTGAGACCTGCTAGAATCAACAAAGGAGCAGGCAACCTAAGGCTCAACAAGATGTTTTCAGTGTCCATCTAATGTAGCCCGCTAATATTTAACAATAATAATGATAATAATAATGAATCAAACTCATGCTGGTATTTGTCAACTTAGGCAATAATGTGGTAAAGCTCACTTTAAGAGTTTGATATTTGTGGAGATTATCGTGGTGCTTATATAGAACACCTACTTCTACAGCCTTCCTGCTTATTAGGCTGCAGGTGTTCAGTACGTAGTTGCACAATGTTCTCAGGCATTAAAGCTGAGACTTACAGGGTGAATGACCTGAGGAAGAGGCTGGCAGATGTGAACGCTGAGGGAGGGGGTCTGCATATCCACAAGCCATACGCACCAAGCACCTGACAGTGACAAGCCGGAAAGCTTTTTGATGTTCTTGGTTCAGTTTGTTTTAACAAAATGTTAAAAGGGATTGCAGACATACCGATGCCTGTTTCAAACTCTGCTGCTGAGATCTACTACAATCTTCTTTGTAGTAGACTTTTTGTGCAGACTTTTTTTCAAGCCTACCGCCAGCTAAGCCAGTGCACCACACTAACACCCCCTTCCTCTATTTATTGTCCATGCTTTATCATTTCTTTTTTTTATTATTCTGCATTAGAAGTTGTAATAAGCATTGTCAAACACATAGGAACACTCATTTTATTGGGTAGTGTCTGGTTTTAACATTCTTTTGCATTAAGAACGGCCTTGATTCTTGCTGTAGATTCAGTTTTGCTGCCGGGAACATTTCTCCAACATTTTGAGCCGTGTTGACATGATTGCACCATGCAGCTGCTAAAAAATATTTCAGCTGCATGTCCCTGGTGCCGTTTTCCTGTTTCTTTGCACCCTAGAAATACCCTACCATATCAACATGTGCCAGTCTGCTGGGTTCTTCCATGTGACTGAATAACTTTTAAATTGCTTAATGTGCGTAAATGTGGAAAGACAAATAGTACTGACTGTTGTTGGTACTAATAATAATTGCACTGATTTTAACCATTTTAACCAGTGTGCGAGAAAAGAAGGGGTACAAACAATAGATGTTGCAAGTTTAACCAGTTTAGAAAGGAGCAAAGAATGCTTCTTAAGAGGCTTGTTTGATGGCTTCAAATTTAATTTAGCCCTTATGACCATAAAAACATTCATCATTTGTTTTCTTTTTGCAGCTCTGGGGTAGGCGTCCCCTGCTCCCCTCTGTTATACAGTTAATCCTTCCATGAAGCAGGATAGTTTCGGGTCCTGTTCAGATAGAAGATCAGTGGGTAGTTGTGATCCAGCTGAAGCTCGATCCTGAACTGGGAGAAGCCCTGAAGGATCTGGGTGACAGAGCCACGCCGGTGCCTTGGTTCGGCTCTATAATGAATAAAAACTCTCAGACTTGCTCTGTAAAATCACTTCCGCCATGCTTAGTTTATACCGGAAGCAGTAGATACAGTAGAAGCTCCTTTCATGTGGTGAAGAGACAGGAGTTGATCCGATTACCCGCAGTGGAATCGTGTGCAGCATGAATGCATAGTTCAGATTAGGGCAACAACAGAGCAATGTTTTAGTAACACCATCAATTATGTCCTAAATGAGCTGGATATATCTTGAAAATTTGTACAATTGGCTTCTGTCAGAGATTTCCCCCCCAAAAAGGTTTTTGCATCACATGTATTGTAGGTATTTTACTAGTTTCCACCTTTTTTTACCAGTGACTGTTAGTCTCTGCCTGGCCCAGGCTTTGATTTGCGCTCTACTTTCCCCTACTAGACTGATACACTGTGTATACAGTGTCAGTCAGTCTTGCTGGTTAGGCTGAGAAGCAAGTTTTTCAGAAGTACTTAAGGCCTCCATAACAGCAGGGGGTCCCAAGCAAACAAAATTGCCATTCTCAGCTATGATGTTTGATGCTAAGGTGTAAAAATATCTTTATCACAAACTGTTTTACATCAAATGATGCTTCATATAGAAATCAAAGCTGTTGTATTTAAAGCGTTAAAAAAAATAACCTTCCTTTTTATTTTTTTTAAAGGAAAATTCATGCATAACCTCTAATTTTGCATCTTTGGACTTATATGTTTGACTTTGCATCTGAAATAAAAAGCTTTTCCCTAATTGTTTGCAAGAACTTCTTTGTGCTAAAGACTGTCAATGCATGAACTTTTTCTATGATATCACCCTGTTGATTTGTTTTCTTCAAGGTTTTAGCCTCATTTAATTCTCTTGCTCTCCACAGCAATCATGGCTTTCTTGTTTGACCTTAAAGCCCTGGTTGACATGATGTCTATTGGAACCCTGCTGGCCTACTCCCTGGTGGCTGTTTGTGTGCTCCTTCTCAGGTGAGCACCTTCACAAATCTTTCAGCTGCCTGTATAGACTGATTTGCGCAATATTGGAAAATATCTGCCCTAATAGCCTTTTTTTTTTTTCCAAATGCCCACAAGCCAGATTACCCTGACTGCTATTGCATTACCTCAATGATGTAAGAGCTGTGAATGCTCCCATTGTATGATCATTAAGTTGTGGCAGGAGCAGGTCATTTATTTAAGTTTCTTTACTTGTTAAACATAGGGCCTACAACACAGCTCCTTTTCTGGCTCCTATTCTGGTTTAAACTGGTTCCAGTCCTTACTCGTTCTGTCAAAGCTAATATTGTGACGGCTGTTTTTCATACCTTGTGCACTTTCCCTCTGCAGTTTGTGACACAGTTGTAAACAACCTTTTTCCTTTATTGCTGCAAGATAGTATAGTTGCCATATTCCAGAGAGTATGCAAAAAAAACGTATTGTTCATACCTAGGGTATGTAACCCTGTTTTAGCAGATATATAGCTTACACCTTCACAAAACACTGCTGTGTTTTGAGCTCTTTCTCAGCTGATGGTGGGTTTACCAGACTACGGTCAGGACAGAAATCTCATCAAAATGAGGTCGACAGAATGAAGCAGGCAAAAATGACAGAAACTAAGGCATGAAAATTGAAATAAAGGAACTAGACTATTAGCATAATACAGGAATATAATCTAAAAAGAAAAATATTTACCAAGAAACTCAAATATATATTGTAGTATATAGTATTAAACAGTATGCACCAATCTGACTGTATAATCTGGTTGAATAGTCTCTGCAAAGTGCCTTGAGATGATGTGTTATGAATCGGCGCTTTATAAAGAAACTAAAATGAAACTGGACTAACAGCCTTCTGCAGTATCATAGTTACTCAAATTAATCAGCTTGCTTTGTCCACCTGTGTAACCTCAAAATCAACCAACTGTACAAACTGGGTCTATGATTTCCTGTTTAATGTTACTATGCTAGTTTTTTTTTTTCCTTTTAGTTCTGCAATATTTGTCATAGAAGCACCATAGCGCTTCAAAAAGGAAACATTTTGTTTTTTATTTTAAATGAGATCATGCAAAGAACCGGTGAGAAAGGTGAGCTTCAATGACTAAAACCACACTGTGGCGAGCTACAGTAAAAGTGTGCATTCACAGAAAAAGCCAACGGGGCAGTCTTACATAAACATATCACCAGAATGACAATGACCATTTATTTAGATGATCCACCCACGAAATAGTCCTCTATACCTTTAAGGCAATGTTGAACTTTCAGCTATTGTCCATTAAAGTGTATAATCCGTCACCACTGATTCAACAAATGTATAACCAATAAACTTTATTTCCTACTTTGCACTGTACAAAGCAGTCCTTATACCTGTTGTATGCATTTCTTCCTGGCTGTTTCACTTTGAAACTCATTCACCTTTTGAACAACTTCATTTCCCCATTTTGAGACAGTTTTGTTCTTTGTGTACTTCAGTATGTTTAATGCAACCCAAAAAAAATATAATTCCCCACTTCTTCCTCTGGGCCAAGAATGTTTAGCCTACCCATATTACATGCCAGCATAAGCACCCCTGTGTCTTTGGGAATCATGTACCATAATCTATAAAAAAAACAAAACAAAAAAAACACCACAACAGGCAGCATGTAATCCCATCAAGCATTGAAATACAACATTTCAAGAATTGAAAGATTTTTTTTATTTCTAAACTGCTAAAATGTTCTCCCAAGACTTGTGCACTTCATCTGAGAAAACAAAAAAAATAAAAAGTTAGGGCAGTATTAAAGATGTTTAGCATTTTCTAGTGTCTGTATCAACCCACCTTGGCTCCCTTTAGGTTTCTACTGTGTTCTTTGGAACAACTTGTGCTGCCCAGATCCAGGATTCTGGGGGTTCTCTGGAGCATCAGGACCATGTTCCTTCAGATAATGAATGGACTGAGAGTAGTCTCTGCCCCTCTCATGATTTCTGCTGAAGGTAGTGTAGGTGCCAGGAGGGTACTGACCAAACAGGAGCCTATAGTCAAAAGCAGGGTAAGGAAGCCTGTAAGGAAGAGGGTAGGGGAAAGGATAAGGCAACAAGCCCCCCAGGACAGGGTTTATAGGGACAGCTGGGTAGCCAGACTCCTCCGTCTCCCGCTGGTAATGGCCAAGCTCAGCTTCTTTAACGATGTTGGAAGTCTCCCCAGACTGAAGGATAGGTCCTACAGGCTGTGCAGGTGGGAGAACAGCACCAAGGTCCTCAGCATCAGTGGATGCATCCTCAAAGGAAGGAGGAGCAACAAACCAGTCTGCTAATAGAGGGAGATGGAAAAAGGAACTTCAATTTTCTTCATACATTTATGGACATTTAGCTATGCCATGTCACTGAATCATTTGAGACTGGTTACCTGTGGGGGGAGACTGAGCAGCTCCAGCCTGTTGAGAGTCAACATAATATGCTGGCATCTGGGAGCCATAATAAACAGGAGCTGCTTGGTACAACCCAGCCATGGGGTTCACATTGACAAACTCCGCTGGCGTTTGCACAAAGGTAGGGTGGCTTAGAGTTTTTACTGCAGGAGCGCTGAAGGACACATGGTCAGCTTGGAAAGGAGCCGCTACTCCCTGAGATGCTGCTTTGATGCCACTGCCTCCCTGGAGCTGTGGTCTTGGATCTAGACTCCAGATAACATTTGTTAAACATCTACCTGAATTTACTGCAAGTAGATCAGAATAATACTTCACCTTTGACAGGAAGACCACAGACATCCAGAATCAGCAAGACAACAAGGGAAGCCCTGAAACCAAGAAAAAACAAATTAGAAACAGCTTTTAAAATAAATAGACTCCAATAGTAAAAGACTCATTGCCATACCCCAGGAGGATCTGAAAAGTCATCATACTGAAGACCAACAGTAAAACAATGAGGGCAGGAGGGTTTATAAATGGAACTCAGATCACTGCTACCAATCAGAGCTTAACAAGCTAACAACACACAGCTGGTGAAGAGAGACGTCCAATAGGAGAAGCTGAAATTGTTGTGTTTAGTTTTCACTGCTTTATTTCAGACCTGCATTGATTTATTTTTAACTTGAAAAGTATGCTGTCTTCAAATTTGACAAGGAAAACAAACATGTTACGTGTTAATTAAAATTACAGTAGAGCAAAGATTAAAGTCTTGTGGTTTCATTCATGCAGCTATAATTTTAATTCTGTTCATGTTGTAACTTTTAAAAAAAAGCTTAGGCTTTTTCTAAATCTGGATCCCTGATCAAATCTCTTGATTGAATGATATACACAATCCACAAAACATCTCAACCAATCAGAAGAATAGCATCTCTGTATGGAGCACTGCCTGTCAAAACCCAACCAGTAATACTGTCTCTTAAAGTACAAAAATATGCAAAGGGCAGGAAAAAATAATGAAGGTGGAACAGTTTAAATTCAAACAAAACTACTCAACAACAACAATTCATTCAAACCCTTGGAGCTCAATATTTCTAAAGTATAAATTTCTGTCTATCAGGCCGCGGATTGTTACAAAGATGTTTGTCTATCCTTTAAAGCTTAATTTGCACTTCTGATATTCCTGCAAATAGTGTCTTTGCTAGAATTTTCAGCATTTGCTACTTCATATAGGAATAAACCTGTTAGGAACGAAAAGTGAACCCAACAGAGATCATATGTGTAACAGTAACGCATGGCTCTGTTCTGTGCAGAGCTTAGTGTTGGGACCCTTAGATCTGCACAGCTAATTGATGGTATAAGCCACCAGGTTGGACCTTTACCAAAAGACTGTTTTCCATCTGAATGCCCTCTTCATATAAATTATTTTTCATTTCTAATATAATTTAAAAAAGGATGCACCACGGTGAAGGAAGACATAGGTGTTTGCAGCTTTTTTATTGCCTAACTTCCAGGACAACACCTTTTCTTCCTTATCGTCCATTTCTCTAATCCTCTCTACACAGCAATCATTTATTAGAGGATTTTCTGTAAAACTTAGAACAATAGCCCTTTGTAAAAACACAGTCAAACACCAACAATGTCCACATATTATGATGGCCTCTATGATTATCAACTAATTTATCAACTAAAGTGCTTCACTGAAAGCTAATGTGTATTGTATTTAATGCAGGCTGATAAAAAAATACCAAAACAAACAGATAAGAAAGCACCCATAAAATTAATTTGTTTTTGATCAATGTGACCACTTACTGAACTGATGAAGCTACAAGATTAACACCAATTTTAAAACAACAAAGGATTGTGCAACTGCAGTGAAATCGTTTGGAAGTAAAGTCGTAGGTCATGATAACCTGATCAGGCAGACTGATTATACAGTAGCATATTACTCCTGCTGTGTTCGTACAGCATAACCACCTCCATTTTTTATATGGCTCAATAATTTATAACATATTTCAAATATTTTCAGTTAATAGTGCGCAAAGGGACTCTTAGGGTATGTTTTTTTTTTTGTTGCTTTAGAAACGTAATGTTTTGCTTAATATACCATAAAATTATATAACGTGCTTGAGTTCAATTCAGGTCACCTGACACGGGCTGAGGTGCAAAACACATGTTAGCTCAGTAAGTAAAAAAATTTAATTCTATAGCTTGATTACTTGTTGTCAAGAATATTAAAACCTAGAGAGGGAATAACTGACAGTTTAAAACATGGCTGTTTGTCTTGCTTGGCGTGGGCCAAGAATCGGGTACTTAATTTCAGCAGATCCTATCAGAGAAATCCCCAAGTTGTGCTAAGGTGCTAAAATCATGTTTTTACTTTTCACGGCATTGAGAACTCACTGCTGTATCAGTCTGTTGAATTGAATGAACCCATTTCTGGTAAACTCTTGACAGAATTTTCCTTTTCATAAATCAAAACCCAGACTCTACACATTTGTCCTCCAGGTACCAGCCAGAGGGAGTCCTAGAGAGGCAGCCAGGAAAAGGAGAGAAGGACTATTTATCATCTGAAGAGTCCGAATTGACCGAGTCAGAGTCCCACCTGAACATGCTGAAGGATGGTAACTCCACCCTTCAGACTGTCCTGCATCCACCCCTCTTACCTTCAGAAGAGTCATCCTTTGTGGTCAACATGTCCATTTGTGTGTTAGGTACACAGCCTTTTGTTCTCAAAATCTTTTTTGTTGTTGTTGTCATTTACTTTAGTTTGTGGTTAAGGTGGGATAACCTCTCTCTCTATTCTCCGCACCACAGTGCTGATAGTGTGCATCATCAGCTATCTCACCACCTACCATTTTAATTCAATCATTGCTTTGGAAGTGTGGATTTTGGCCTTGCTGTCTGTGTGTCTCCTAATCTTCAGCATCTGCGTTTTCATGGTCTGCAGGCAGCCTCAAACTACCAAGAAGGTCTCCTTTATGGTATGTAGAAACTTGGTTGTTATTCTAAACTTTTCTGTCCTCAAACTCACATTGGATTTGGTCAAGTATTTATCAGAACACCACATCAGACTAACAGCTCCTTCTTTTTTACCACAGGTTCCCCTTCTGCCCTTCCTGCCTATTCTGAGCATATTTGTTAATATTTACCTCATGGTTCAGCTAAGTGGAGACACCTGGATACGTTTCTCTGTCTGGATGGCTGCAGGTAAATCCCTATCAGCACATGACCACAAATTATACCTTGGTGCCATGCTTATGTTAAAGTCATAAAACTTGAGGGAGAATGATAGATGGTAAATATATTGTTGTTAAACTAGTTAAAAAAAAGGTTAAGTCGTTAAACATCTAACCCTTTGCCACATTTTGCAATGTTGTAACTGCAAACCTCAATGTATAAGGGGTTGATCTAGAGAGAACAGGGACCAGTGGGATTGACAGGAGTTGAACATTTAGCTGATTGCAGGTTTGCAAGGCCTTTGAGATATGTCCAAACCAGCAATGGATGTTCTCCACCCTCCAACCAATGACATCATTCTTCTAGAGCCAGTTTTATTGGTAGGAACAGGAATATGGTAGCTTCAGAAAACAGAATCTTGATGCATTTGAAGGCTGAATTTGTTTCGCAATCTGGATGAATAATGTCTTGGTGGAGGTAAGTGTAGTTAACCCAGCTAGGGGTTAATAAAGTGGTGGAGAATTTGGAAAATCCCAGAAAACACTGTAATGGTTACAGATGTAGGGTGTCTCCCATCCCAGAACAGCTCCTATGCAGTTTTGGAGGAGCCAGAGGACTTGGTGGAGATCTTTGTTGTCAAGGTCAAGAAACACAAGGACATTAAAGAAATCTTGGAGAAGGCTTGAAACACAGGTGGAGCATTGCAGAGACCAAAGAGCGTGACTAGATGTTTAAAATTACCAATAGGGGTTTTTAAGGCTGTTTTCTAATCATCTCCTTGGTGTATATGGAGGAGGTGGTAAGCATTTCGGAGGTCCAGCTTGGTGAAAATTCAGGTGTTGCTGCTGAGCTTACAAGATGGGGTCATGGCTCTTGATGGTAATTTGGTTGAGTCCTCTGTAGTCCATAAAAAGGTGGAGAGATCCGTCTTTCTTGAACAGAAAGAAGTCCACCCCCAGTGGAGAGGAGGATGGGCAGATGGGCTCATTAGTATGTCTCCATCAACTTTTTTTTTAATTTGGAAATGTTATAGAGTCAATTGGACAGTAGAGGGCACCAGGCAATAAGTCAGTGGTGCAGTCATTGAGACAATGAGGTGGTAGAGAGTGGGCCTTGTCTTTAGTGAAAACTTGTATCAAGTCATAATATTCTTTAGTGATGGGCTAAGATCGAAAGACTCGATTGAGGAATTGCCTTTAGGGGTCGTGCCAGGAGCAATGGCATCTTGGAGGCAGGAGGAATGGCAGTCAAGGGACCAGGACTTGATGCTATCGAAAAACATTTTATCCGGAAATTGTGAGCCTTTAACCAGATGTATCCTGGAACTAATATGGGTTAACAAAAGGAGAAGATGTAGAATACTAGTTCTTCAGTACAGTTACTAGAAATAATGAGTCGAATAGTATGGGTTAAATAAGTGAATTGATATAATGAACATCCTTAAAGGGAAGTGGCATGGAGTGAAGTCTGGAATGGTGCTGTTTCAATTCTAAAGTGTTGGACAAGAGACTGTGCAATGACTGTTCCCATCTGGAGTCAATAAGCATTCCAAGTTGAAGAGACTCATAGCTAAACAGGAGGTTGGTAGGAAGAAGTAGTCAGGGAAGAGCTGGCTGATGGTCCCACTGTGGGCACAGTGGGACCTTCTCCTGATTTCTTAGAGGACAGGTGGGTGGCTTTTTCTTTATTTCTTTGTGGGGGTGGGTGTCACCCCTCTGCATTGACAGCATCTCTCAGCCTGAATATTCATTCAAAGCAAGAGCAGACATAATTTTTCTTCCTAAATGCAGTGGAAGTTATATTCAGTCCCCCAGGTTCTGTGGTTCTTATGATTTAAAAGACTACCTTTATCTGCCTTAAATAGGGAAAGTATAAATGCATGGATAAAGAATGAAAGTATTGATTGTTTTTTTGGCTTTAGACCATTCTTACCTTGGGAATACACAATTATGTTATTTTACTCAAACGGATGAAACTGTACTTACGACCGAAAGGAGATTATTCTTCTTTTGAGAATTGTCAGAGGGGTTCTCTAATCCTTGCTGACACTGGAAGGTAATGACTGGATAAACTGGGAAACATCTTTAGGGTGTGTATTTGCCTCCCTGTTTGGCTGCATGGAGAAGAGGAATCAGCTTGTAAAATAGCTCCAATATATCTGTGTGAAGGTCAAATAACTGTTATCTGGATCAAAAGTTCAATATCTTCATTTATTCTTTGAAGGTGAATATATCTGGAATAGGGAAGCAGGAGGTTTGAAGCATTCAGTCTCAGTGGATAAGCTGACCAACCTTTCTCTCTATCTAGATCACAAAGGTTTGGGGTCAGAAAGCTATTACCAGTGCATCTAGGTGGAAGTTAAAGGTCTGACTTTACGCCCCACACCATGTCACACGTTCAGAAAAGAAATCTGCTAACAAGAAAATAGAGTGGGCCAGAATAAATAGAATAACCACAGCTCATTGACATCGATAAAACAGCCAGTCTGCTCTGATCTTGCACGGTTCATCTTTGCATGACAAAAGCCACATTTACACTAGCCTTTTGAAACCAAACCGAGGACGGTCTGAGCATGGTAACCTTAGACTTTTAGACTTAGACTACTTTTAATGTCATTTTGTAAACAGAGTGTATACAAAAGAAATTTCGTCTTGTACTATTCTCACGTCAACCAACATAACTGTTGAGTGTAAATTTAACACAACTGAACTGGACCGTGCCAGACATTACCAAACCGTGCTAAATCTAGCACATGTTCAACAGTAGGGCTAAGCACAGTTGAGTTGTGGCTCAGTTCTCTGATAACAAAGAGTGCATGAGCAGGCTGTGCAATCTCCTATTTACAGTTAGCGGATTTTCAGAGTGTCCGGTTTTGCAATTCACAGATCTCTTCACCTGTTCACAACACCAACTTCTTCTCAGCTTATTAACAATAAATGGCATAAAAGCGTGGTAAGACTTGGGATAATGTAGAGACTGAATCTGGCTCAAGATTGTTGAAATCTAATGCAGCTTTCTAGCTTGCAGTTTCAAACCCATGAAAAATACATGTTGCAGGGCTTTTAGAACTTTGATATCCATTTTCTGAGACTGCTTTGCTAAAACAGGTGAGGGTCATCTAATTATGAAAAGTCAAGAGAATGGACAAAGAAGATGCGTCTTTAATGTCTATAAGGATGGACTTATATGAATTTTAACTGGAAGGATGTTTCTTAGGTTTCCATGCTCTGTTTCACTTTTTTCATGTGTTCAGTACTTGTTCTATTTAACAAAATATTTTAAGTTATATAATATTTAAATTATTCAAATACTTGTAAATACATTGGAACCTTGACTAAACATATATAGCTCCTTTTCTGTACCTCATTTTTGAACTTCTTTTGCAGGCTTCTTGATCTACTTTGGTTATGGCATTTGGCACAGCACCGAGCGACAGCGCCACTGTCAAGGTGCGCAGAACAGTAACCACACCAACCAGCAAAACATGAAGACCATCCAGGACAAGCAGGGCGAAATGGGATCCTCCTCTGCGAAGGAGCAGGAGTGCTTCATCAGCCCTGATAAAACCAGCCAGTGTTAAAGTTTCCAAAGTGTTTGAGTAACTCCAAGAGGCAGCTGATACAAGAAAGCACTCAGCGGCTTCAGCCTCAATGCGCCTGTACATATGGTTCGACATGTGTACAAATCTCACTAGCACCTTTGGTCTGCAAATGCAGTGTCAGTATTCTGTATCAGTACCAGCATGATGAGAAATTGCTCTGTCCCTGTGACTGGACCACAGTGCAGTAGTTCCCATGGGGCCTTTGTGCACAGGCTTGGAGGAATAAAGGACAGGTAACACACTGGAGAGCAGAAGCAAAGATATGTGGCTTCATGAGGGACTGGAGTTTTGATTGCAGAAAACATCTTATAGTCCTCCTGTGATACAACCAAACACACGCACACACACACATATATGTATGTATATAAAAACACATTTGTCTGGACTCTTCCATTTTTTTTCACAAATGAATTTAATTATATTTTTTGATGACCTCATAGAACGTAAACTTGTGCCTTTCTAATGTCTGTAGAAAACAAGACTTTACACACCTTGACCTACAGTGGATATCATTATGCTAAAAAATGTCAATTAAATTGTCGAAATGAGAACCTGACAAAACATTTCAAGGCTTTCTACACTTTTACGCCGACATATCTGGTATAGTTTCTGCAAAAAAAAAAAAATCAATTAATAAAAGCATTAAAAAAATCTGTGAGAGAAAATAAACCTACAATAGCTTATTACCTGAAGCTTTACACCCTTATTAGTTCCCATGTGCCAATTTTATTTAATTTCTACTGATTTCATTATTTTGCATCCGGCTACTCAGCCATAATTTGTGGAAGGGTTAGGTTGGATTGAAAAGATCTTTTTGTATGAAGGTATCAGTCAGTAGTGTGGTTCTAGAAGTTTATATTTATCCAAATACTTCACAATCAGTAGAGACAATAAACACAAAAATGTCAAACCAGTCTGTGTATCTGCCAACATGCCTTCAGTCTGAAACAGAAGAAAAACCTTCTCCAGTTCTGAATTCTGAAATTTGAGAAACAATATTTAACAATATGTTGTTTTCTTTTAAAGAAAACATCCAGTCTGCTAACATGTTACAAAGCTGCATGTAAATATTGGTGTGATAAAACCAGCCCCAAACGTTTAGGGTAAAACCTCCAAAAGTTAACTTTTGGTACAAAAAGTAATACTGAACATCATCAAATCTGCAGCAGTACATGGTAGTGGCAGCATCATGCTATGGGGTTTTAATTTCTCTCATTGGAACTGCAATTGCTTATCCAAGTACTTTAAGTTTTGAACAATTTTAAATACCAGTCCATACTGATTGTTAACCTCTAGGTGTCTGCTATAAAGTTTAATACTAAGGGGGGGTTCATTCTACATACATGAACTTATGTGGTCTACATCCGCATTAACAAAATTCTGACTGCACCACAAGATTGACAAAGATTTGGATTAGCCAAATCATGTCCATGATCCAAATCTGACAGGGAATGGTTAGAATCACCAAAATCTTGAAGAAATCTGCAAGTCACATGATGAAGGAACATGATTCCTGATCAGGCTGATGGATACCGATGGACTCAAGACCGAATACTAAAATTATTCGGCCAAGGATGTTTACCTTATGTATCAAAGTTGCATCTTATTTTAGGTTTCACTCTTTCCACTAGTCTCTCACATTTGCTTTTCTGCTAAATTGTAGAGGGATAAAAGTTTAGAACGTCGAGATCCAAGTCTCATGTTTGAATCTATGGTATGTTGTCACTCTTAAGGAGCCACCTGTAGACACAGGTAGTTAGCTTTGCTAGTTGAAGTACTGGAGGAAAATGATTATATTTGAGATGACCCAGTTTAAATCTTCCCTGTAGTCCCTAAAAGCCCCTCTAGCTGTGATCTTATGAAGCACAAATTGACTCATTTTATTATGTTTGTTGTGTTGACTATGAACTGTTAAGTTTGGAAATAAGGAAATATGGATATGGGCTAAGATGTAAAACCTTCATGAAAATGTTTTACAGCATATTCTGTTTTTAATACTGTCCTGGTATGACTAATT
>NW_015150505.1:980324-984454 GCF_000732505.1 Cyprinodon variegatus
GAGGGTTTATAAATGGAACTCAGATCACTGCTACCAATCAGAGCTTAACAAGCTAACAACACACAGCTGGTGAGGAGAGACTTCCAATAGGAGAAGCTGAAATTGTTGTGTTTAGTTTTCACGGCTTCTTTTCAGACCTGCATTGATTTACTTTAACTGACATGGTGTGCTGTTTTAAACATTTTATACTAGATTTCTTCAAACTTGAATCAACAAAAATAAACAAAAACATGTTAAGCGTTGAGTTAAGATAAGGATGCAGAGTTATCCCAGGCAGGCAGGGAGCAAACACCATTAGAAGGACACTAAATGTAATATCATACAAAACTTAAACCACAATCTTCCCTCCTGATTAGTTTGAATGCCCAAAAGGCTTTTGACAGGGTAAAACTCAGTTTTCTATACCAGACATTGCCAGGATTTGGATTTTCACAGCAATTTGCTGAAAGGGTGAAAATAATCTATAAAAATCCAAAATCCCGAGTTTGAATTAATGGATATTGCTCAGAATTTTTTGATCTCAGGAGAGGAGTTAGGCAGGGGGACTGTTTAAGTCCACTACTATTCGTGGTTAATATAGAACCATTAGCAGAAGCAATAAGACAGAATAAACAAATTTGTGGAATAAGAGATGAGGGAGGGGTAGAACATAAAATATCTTTATTTGCAGATGACTTACTTCGTAATGTTAACAGAGCCACCAAGGTCAGGTAGCAATGATGTTATCAGGTGAATGTCCAGCACAACTAAAAGAGAAAGTAAAGTTCAAATGGACCAATAAAGGATTTAGATACTTGGATATAATCATTACACCCCAAACTACACAGTTATTTGAAACAAATTATGAGAAGCTGAGGAAGGATATTATAAAAGACCTAGAAAGATGGGAGATTCTACCACTCACCCTCGGGGGGAGGGTAGAGACAGTCAGAATGAATATCTTACCGAGACTACTGTTTATATTCCAATCACTACCAATCTCAATCCCCAACTCATTTTTTAAAGAGATGGATAAAAGAATATCAAGGTTTGTATGGCAAAATAAAAAAGCAGGAATTAAACTTAAAATACTCCAGTCCCCAAAGAGTAATGGAGGGCTAGGTTTACCGGAATTAAAGAACTATTATTGGGCTGCTCAATTGAGAGCCATAGCCCTGTGGTTAGCAAAGGATCAAGAGACAATATGGGTAGATATGGAGCAAAGGGCCTGCCCAAATCTGTCCCTAGATACACTGCCCTTCACAACAAAGCGGGTTCAAAGAAATCTCAAGATTCAAAATTACTGGATTAAGGAAACAATTAATATTTGGTCAAGAATAAAGAAAAAATGTAACTTTCCAGACTCTATATCAAGAATTGTAAAAAATAACTAAGATTCCAGACTTTATCCGTGCTACTATGGACACAGGGTTTGAGAGATGGACAAAAGGGGGACTGGTATTAATAGAACAGCTTTTTAAAGGGTCAACAATGAAATCTTTTGAACAAATTCAACGGGAATTTGACTTACAAAAAAATTATTTTCACAGATATCTGCAGCTCAGACATTACCTTCAGAATCATAGTGAATGGCAGAAAATCTCAACAGATATGACCAAGACGGAAGAAATTCTATTATCAATAGCAAAAGGTGAATCAAAAAAGGCATGATCTCAAAACTATACAAAAGCCTACAATATGAATCCGATATCAAGGGGACCAAGGAGAAGTGGGAATAGAGGCTAATATAATAAGAGCAGTCGAGGACTGGGAAGAAACATTTAGCTCTGGACACAAGTTAACCAACAGCCCAACATGGAGGGAATTTGACTGGAAAGTCAAGATGCGTTACTTTAGCTCTCCAATTATTACATCTATATATGGTGGGACATCTTGGCTATGCTGGAGAAACTGTGGAAAGATGGGGGATTTTACTCATATATTTTGGGATTGTCCAAAGGTGGTCGAGTTTTGGAAAAATGTGCAAACAGATATAAAAAATATTTTAGGCATTTATTTAGATCTGGATATATCTGTANACAGATATCTGCAGCTCAGACATTACCTTCAGAATCATAGTGAATGGCAGAAAATCTCAACAGATATGACCAAGACGGAAGAAATTCTATTATCAATAGCAAAAGGTGAATCAAAAAAGGCATGATCTCAAAACTATACAAAAGCCTACAATATGAATCCGATATCAAGGGGACCAAGGAGAAGTGGGAATAGAGGCTAATATAATAAGAGCAGTCGAGGACTGGGAAGAAACATTTAGCTCTGGACACAAGTTAACCAACAGCCCAACATGGAGGGAATTTGACTGGAAAGTCAAGATGCGTTACTTTAGCTCTCCAATTATTACATCTATATATGGTGGGACATCTTGGCTATGCTGGAGAAACTGTGGAAAGATGGGGGATTTTACTCATATATTTTGGGATTGTCCAAAGGTGGTCGAGTTTTGGAAAAATGTGCAAACAGATATAAAAAATATTTTAGGCATTTATTTAGATCTGGATATATCTGTAGATATTTTAGGAATAATTCCCATGGACATGATCAATAAAGACAATAAATACTTGATTAGGGTCATGCTCCTGATCGCGAAGAAGTGTATAACATATGCATGGTTAAGGCCACAACCTCCTAGTATCACAGAGTCGATCAGAATTAGAAAAGTCTACATTATGGAAAAAACAACATCAAGACTACAATTTAAGCTGGAGACTAAGTGGAAATCTATAGCTAAATTCATATTGGGACCTTGACGCCTCTTTGGTCTTTTTTTTTTTTTTTTTATATAAGATTGTGTATCTATTGACTTTATCTTGTATTATGTGCTTTTATTACTTTAATCTGTTTTCCCAGTGTGCCTACTGTTGTACGTTTCACCGTAATCAGTATGACTTATAAATCCATGGATGTGGTTAATGAATATGGGTTTCTCTTAGTTGGGCTAATGTCTATCTGAAGGAAATGCATCTTATTTGTCGTTTTTGGAGGTTCTTTTTGTTATTTTTTCCATCAATAGCCCCTGGATAACTGTTAACGGAGCTGGAATAGACAGCCTGTATGCCTGATGTAAGTAAAAGGTCTAAAAGGTTCTTTAAAAATCAGATATTAAGATGTGAATTGTGAGATGTGACAAGGGTGGACATATGTATGTGTTGATATAAAAATTGTTATTGAAAATGAAAAGTTCAAAAAAAGATAAGGATGCAAAGATCAAAGATGAAAGTTTAGCGTATTATACTTTTTTTTACGACAAAGCAACCGTTGTTAATCCTGGATTATTATTTTATTTTATATGTTCTAGAAGTAAATTATAAAATTACTTTTTCATAACACAACAAAATGCTGCTTGATTTTTGTGAACAGCTTTCAGCATCAACTCTGTTGACCTCATGTAGGACAGGGTGGGAACGGGCTTTGCAGATGTATTCCTTCCATGTGAGGGACACAACCTTTGTCCTGCCCTGGGAAAAACCTAAATCTGTATAAGTTGTTTTTTCTCAAAATAAGTACATTTGTTCTTGGTTTGAGGAGGTAAAAGAGACATTTTGCCAATCGAACGAGACAATTTACACTTAAAATAAGAAAACACAATTGCTTTGTTTTATTTCAAGTGCATGTTATCTAATTATCTTGTTTTAAGAGTAAAAATATTCATTCCACTGGCAAACTGTCTCATTTACCTACTCATATTAAGGGTAAATACATTTAATTTAAGAAAATTTTACTTATTTGTAGGTTTTTCCAGTGTGCAGTCTTTCTTCCAGGGCAAAACTGGTACATTTTTCTTTTTGACTGAAACAGCTGCAGCCTCAGGTAGATCAGGACAATGTTGAGTTTTTTAACAGCTTCCACAATGGCTGCAGATTATTCTTTGCAGGTTAGGTACCTACTTTATCCTTCTCTTGAAAAGTATTCCTTCTCTTGAACTCTCCAAATTTGTATTTTCCAGGATGATTTTTTTCCCCCGTCGTGTTGTGCAACCTTAATATATTTATTGCCCACCCCTGTAGGGGTGGTAAATATCTAATCAATAAGATATTATTTGGACAGTCATATATTGTTTATGAATACACACCCAACTGTCTGTATGTCAGAACAACAAATGAAAGCTTGAATCGAGCTTAAATCATGGT
>NW_015150505.1:986218-987938 GCF_000732505.1 Cyprinodon variegatus
GGATGTTGATGGGTGAGGAGGGATGTTGATGGGTTAATGTTGGATTAATTGTACAAGTTATTCTACTTTTAATCATATTACTTTAATCATATTACTTTAATCATATTATTATGCTCACACATTTTGTTATCCTTATTTCACTTATATCATAAAGAGTGTTGAAGTATTTTACTTGTTTGTTCTGTACTAATGTTTTAAGTCTGTGCAGAAGGAGTGCTGATTGTGAGAACTGGCTGCTGAAGGTCAGCAGCTGGTTCAAGGAGAGAACACGGGGAACTGCACGTACTAACACCAGAGAAAGGAGTGACCAAAATTTAGTTTTTATATCTTAAAATTACTGATAGTCAGAAGTTCATTTTATGATAAATTGGCCTGCCATACCTCATGGCTTCAGCAAGTATCAACTAGGCGTACTTTGATTAAGTGCACCTTGATCAAAGTACAACTTTGAGATCTCTGCCAATTTTGTATTTATGTCAGATTGTGTTTGGCAACTTGTGTAATGTGGGCGGTTAGATGCAGAAAAAGTTTGAACTTTTTCTGGTCTTTAAATGCTTTTTTAAACTAAAAAAAAAATGACCCATAAGACTTCTAATCTTTGTACCATACTGTTGTACAGCCCACATAGATGCATACCCAGTAAAGAGAAACAAATAACGTCAAGGGACTGGAACAGTCCTGGGGCTGACGACGTTTCACTAGCACGCACAAGTACACATTGAGAAACTGTTTTATGTTGTGTATTCCAACAAAAGGTGTGACAGCACATGAAATGCCTAAACCACTGCAATACAGGTTAACCATCTTTAATGGGGTTACTTGTCAGTGATTTAGCATTATCAATTCAGACACGTTTTGAGTTTTCTAGGCTTAGTTGAAAGGATGGAAGGCTGTGGTTTGTGTGAAGCGTTGTGCCAATTTCCTTCAACAACCTGAGTGTTCCCATTAGTGGCCAGGAAGGGATGATTTATTCTAGATTAAACTAAATTGTAGTTGAGGTAACGAGTTGCAGTTTTGTAAAGATAAGCCACATAAAAGCCAAGTTGCATTGGTCCCTGTATGACTCATCTACAATAAGTACCAACATCACAGGCAGAATATAACACAATTTGACAACTTCCTAATCCAGTTAGTCCTTTCGGGTGCCATGTTGCCATAAATATTCAAATTAGACTCTAGCAATTTGATTTCAAAGCGATTTCTGCAGCTGTAAATCAGTGATTCAGCACGAGAGGGGACCTACAAGTTACAGGACCTGGATGGAGAGAAATGTGTGGAACGTCATTGCCATCACAGCCATCCTGGATGGCTTTCAGTCCAGTTTAGATAAGCTAGCAACACAGGGGCACTTGTTACAACTAATCATTTAGTTTTCAGTGGGCTAAGTTTAGTCTTGCTCCATTACATGCATTTTGAATGTGTGCAAATCATAATCTGATGCAACCACAATGAGCAATATTTGCTACATTCAGACATTAAAATTCATAGAAGTCTGGGACTTGAAATGTTTATTTTAAAATTTCCAAAGGGTTCTGTCAAGACTGGTGCAATTAATCTAAGGAGAAAAAAATAAAGTTAGTGCAGTATTAGTTAAGAGGTTTTGAATCTGTGGGTTTCAGTATTAACCTACCTTGGCTCCATTCAGGTTTCTACTGTGTTCTTGGGAAAAACTTCTGTTGCCCAGATCCAGGAATCTGGGGGTTTTCCGGAGCATCAGGAC
>NW_015150505.1:988412-1000132 GCF_000732505.1 Cyprinodon variegatus
TGAGAGTCAACATAATATGCTGGCATCTGGGAGCCATAATAAACAGGAGCTGCTGGGTTGTACCAAGCCATGGGGTTGACAAAGTCAGCTGGCGTTTGCACAGAGGTAGGGTGGCTTGGAGTTTTTACTGCAGGAGCGCTGAAGGACACATGGTCAGCTTGGAAAGGAGCCGCTACTCCCTGAGATGCTGCTTTGATGCCACTGCCTCCCTGGAGCTGTGGTCTTGGATCTAGACTCCAGAAAACATTTGTTAAACATCTACCTGCATTTACTTCAAGTACATCAGGCTAATACTTCACCTTTGACAGGAAGACCACAGACATCCAGAATCAGCAAGACAACAAGGGAAGCCCTGAAACCAAGAAAAACAAACAAATTAAAAACAGATTTTAAAATAAATAGAAAACAATCCAAAAGACTCATTGCCATACCCCAGGAGGATCTGAAAAGTCATCATACTGAAGACCAACAGTAAAACAATGAGGGCAGGAGGGTTTATAAATGGAACTCAGATCACTGCTACCAATCAGAGCTTAACAAGCTAACAACACACAGCTGGTGAGGAGAGACTTCCAATTGGAGACCTGGGGTCCGTTTCATAAGGCCATTTAGTCTCTGTTGTTCCATTTGTAGATCACTAAAATAAAATTCTTCTTGGTCAAAATCACATTCCTAGGAATAAAAGATTCTATAAATAAAATTTTTGCCACTAAGAACTGCTTTTCAGATAGTTAAAACTGAAATTATACTAATAAGATATCTAGAAGTGTTTACACATTTTAAGTGGCAGTGACATTCATTAGCTTGACTGAATATGTATTTATAACATCTGAAATATGTTTCTAACTGATGAAAACAATACAATAATGAACAGTAATTGTAGGAATATGGAGATGTTAAATGCGTTTCTAGACATCCAGAATGTTTATTTTCGATATGTAGAATTTAATTTTGTTTGAAAAGTTAATTTTGACGAGGAAAACTTTTATTACAGATATCAATTATACCTTCTCAGTCACAATAAAAAATATTTAAAATGCCTGCCACAGCCTGTTCTAGTCACGATAACATTAATGTGGGCTGGAGTATTGATCGGTCATCATGAACTTTTTGGACTGGTGTAAGAAGAGGCACCTGTGTCTTAACACCAAAGAGATGGTGGTCGACTTCAGGAGAAGACCCCCGCCTCACTCCCCGGTGAAAGTCCAGGGGAGGGAGATAGAAACTGTGGAGAGCTTCAAAAACCTGGGTGTTCAAGTCAATAATAAACTGGACTGGACTCATAACCAGAGTTGTTTTCGTCAGTGATGAGGATGACAAAATCATTTAATTGATGCTCGTTTTCTTCATGACGATAACGAAAACTGACAAGCTTAACATGGTGCAGAGCTCCGAGTCTGTGCTTCATGCTCCACACTGATTTTTTGCTCTTAGCATTATGGCTTTTCCTGCTCTCACTACTTAGTAAACTATATGGGGCTGATCATCCTCTGCCAAGTGTAACAAATCCCTTTACAATCAATATTTTATTTCTTCCAGCTCACAAGAGTTGATACTAAATATTCTTTAATTTCTACCAAAAGCAATCCCTAAATTATATCCAAATAAAATATTTCGTTACATTCTGTTTATTTTTGGATAAACAGCCAGATGAGAATGTACTTCTCTCTCATTATTCTCATTTCTATCTATTTAAATATGTCAATTTTCCCTTGTTTTGTCATTTAAAAAAATTCAATGTTTCCTTTGAATATGTCAACATTTTAGTCATTCAGTTTTGGTCTGGATTGCCATGGAATTATAAGGCAGTTATGTAGGTTCTCTCTGTAATTGTTTATATCAAAACCCTTTGAATTTAAATCTATGTTGACCCCTGAACAGCGGTAACTAAGGGGAAAATTCTCAGAGATAAAGCCAAAATTGCCAAAGTAGTAAGATGAATGCTTTTGTTCTTTGCTTTTTTGGAGCAATGAAGATTTTATTGATCTGTGTGTAATGCAGAATTAATAGTAGATCAGGAAGTGTTTTGCTTCATTGTACATTTTGTTAGCTTGTCTGTCTGCTATATTAACCAATATGATATGTTGAACTAGATCTGCCATTTTCACAACTTTTGTGAGACACTTTATAAAGTAGTGCATTAATTCATAAAAAAAAGTTGATTTGAATTCTATAAATCAAAGTTTTCTGCCCAACAGCTATGATGAACTGCACGGCAACATTCTATACTCAGCTATGGTAGTATCTAGGCAAGAGCTGTCAGTCTGGTAAAGAATCTGTTTTTTATTCAAAATTGTAAAGATTTACTTGTTTTTGCAACATAAAACTGACTAAAACGTTTTGAGTTTTAGTCGACTAAAACCGACTTAAAACTATCACATATCGTAATGACTAAAATGCAACTAAGACTAATAATAGTTTTCGTCCTGATGACTAAGACTAAATCTAAGATGGCTTTCAAAAACAACACTGACACTGACGCCCTGTATAAGAAGGACCAGGACCTCCTGAGGACGCTGAGGTCATTTGAGGTGAGCAGACCCCTGCTTAAAACCTTCTACGACTCTGCGGTGGCATCAGCGTTCCTCTATGCTGTTGTCTGCTTGACCACTAGCAGTGCAGAGTGGGACAGAAAGAGACTGAACAAACTGGTGAGAAATGCGGTTTCTTTTCCTAGGCTGCACTCTGGACTCGTGGAGGAAGTGGCTGAGAGGAGGATGCTGTCCAAGCTTACATCCATTATGAACAACACCTTCCATCCTCTACACCAGACTGTAGAGGAGCTGAGCAGCTCCTTTAGTGAAAGACTTCTACAACCTGTTTATAAAAAGAAGCGCTACCACAGGTCATTCATCCCTGCTGCAAACAGACTATACAATGCAACTCTACAATGGCAATAACTTGTGCAATTATAATGTGCAATTACTATTTGATACCGTGTGCAATAACCTGTTTCTCTATATTTAACACCCAGTGCAATAACTATATATATAAATATCCATCTATATAAATACCCATTTAAACACCCTATGCAAGAACCCTTTATAATAATCCTGCTATAAAAAATTATAACTAAAAAAACAGTTTAAAAAAGCTCTCATATGTAGATGCTCTGTATATACTGTCTATATCCCATGCGCCTCTTTTATTCCTTTGGCACCTTCTTCTTCTCTTTTGACTATTTGAGCTGATGTAATGATTTAATTTCTCCACTGTAAGATCAATCAAGTCAACCAATTAACTCATCAATAAATCAATTACCAGGGAGACTAATTTGTCTGACTGGTACTGAATAATGGATCTATTTAGGTGCAGTCACCTGGCAGTAGTATAAAAAAGTTGTTCAAACAGGAAGGACCTGTGCATCATCTCACTGGGTTCCTCATTTAAATCTGTCTTCCATTACACAGTAAATGAACGGCTGTCTGATTATGCAGTCATTTTTATAATGCTGCTATAACACATCATCGTGTTTTCACTGATATTAATCACTATGAATACATGTGAGGACGGATGAGGTTGTGGATGTATGTGATGGACTGTGAGGTTAAACGGTAGAGCTCATAAAGATAACTGAATGTAAAAGGACATCTATACGTGTTCTGAAAACCCTCTCCCTATTAATATTTTATTCTCTGTGAATTAATGCCGTTTATTCTTTAATTGGATCCTCGTCAAAAGGACATATGTTTTTATTTTTAACACCTAATGTGTCTAATGGACATAGTGAATTATTTTCTTTTCATTCACAAAACTACAACAGAACTCTGCTGATTAAATCAGGAAATAAAACACAGTTTTTGGCTTTGGAGGGTGGGAATAGAGGACACTGAGTTTACTGAAGAAAACCTGCTCCCGACCAGATTAGTCCCGGAGAGAATGTTACTACGGTAACAGTGGCATAGTTAACTCTCTTTGTGAAACGGAAAACTCAGAGTTTCCCTGATTTTAAGTTTAAAAAATGTAGAGTTTTCAGTACACCTGCTTCGTTAAACGGACTCCTTGGGGGATGCAGCTGTTGGCTTGGTTCTGTGCTGTATGTCAGCCGTTATTTCACAGAAAAGCTCAAATATTTCAACTTCAGCCATCACCGCTCTCTTCATGCGGTGCAACTGTTTGAAAACATCTCAGTCCTGTCAAGCAGCATGGTTGAGGGCGGAGCGGTGACCGTTCTCACTGAGTGGAAGTCACAGTTGGACGTTTCACCACTTCACACAGGGATACTATGCAAATCCACTGTACTTACCATGGACGCCTTGCTCGCTGTGAATGCATTATTAAGGTTGAATCCAAATACAAATCGATCTGGAGACTTCCGCTGTTGCTGAAACCCAATACCTTATTTTTTCAGTTATTTGAACTGTGAGTGACACATGCAATGTTAACACCTTAATATGTTTTAGATTTTATAAGGGAGAGCTTCAGCACATTTGTTTTTAGTTTTCTGAAAAAAAGCTCTAGTCCCAGTATGACTAAGGTCATTCATGTTGCCCTCATGTAATGACGATCAGTGGTGTCAAGTAACGAAGTACAAATACTTTGTTACTGTACTTATAAGTACACTTTTCAGGTATTTATACTTTACTCCATTACTTATTTTTCTTCCTACTTCTCATTACATTTTCACAGAAAGTCATTTCTGTTCCTTACATTTTTAAAATAAAAGTTACTGGTTACTCTTGGCTTTGGTTTTATATTTATATTTATTTCACATCATGTGCGCCATCCAATGCAGATCATTGGCACCATCCACATATAGTGAAAACTAGTGTGATTGGATGAGTCATATAACGCAAACAATTATTGGTTAGCTAAAGGAAATCATCAGAAGCAAAGGGGCGTTCTTTAATTTGCAAGCGTGAATTGTCTATGCCATGCTACAATGTAGGATTGAGATGTCAAAATGTCTGAAAGGTTGGCCACAGGTAAAGGCATATCAGGAGATGGAGACCAACAAGACCTCCCTCATCCTTGAACTTATTTCAAAGAAATTTTCGAAATAGTCGAAAAATTGAGCTTTACAATTGATATAGTGACATCTGGCTGTTTAAGGTTACTTTATACTTTAGTTTTTTGAAGCACACTTTTTCTCTTGAGTAAAGAGATCAAGTTGATACTTCAACTGAGTGTTTTTAAACTGCAGTATCTATACTTATACTCAAGTGTATTTTTGACACCACTGAAAACCACTTTTCTTAACCAGGGACATCATTGTCATCTTTCATAGGATTTTCATTGTTTCAGCATCATCCACTCATGTTTGGGTTATCCAGGCTTAATTCAGTCTCTTAATATAGCAGATTTTGTTTTTGTTATAATTGCAGTTTTTCAACAAGCTTAATGTTGATGCTGCCATTGAAGCCACACTATGCTGCTGCTGCTGTTGTTTAAGTGTACCTTGATAAACACATGTTCAAAACATTTCTCTGGGTTTGGTTCCTCTTGCTATGCAACCCTTTAAACATGTCATTCCTTGTTTTGATCAATTCTTAAATTTTTAGTTTGATTACTTCTGTGTTTTCATTTGTGAACCTTTATGCTCATTTATTGCTTTGAATACACCCGATTTCCTCATTACGGGACAGTAAAGGCAACATTTTAATGTGCAGATACTATACACTTGTTTAAATCATAGGTAGTAGTTTATAAAGAGTGAAGATCATGGCCACAATTAAAGATGTCAAAACCAAGTAACCAGGGTCCCTGTATGATTCACATGTTGCATTTATCAAGAGTGATCTGATGGAAAGTTGGTTTGACCAGACATTTCACACTTTTTGCTGTATGTACAGAAGACCATGGCTTGACTTCAATTGATTATAAACCCTTTAAATGTGACATCAGCAAAATACCTTGTGAGGATCAACAAAATGTCCTTATTGTGATGGTAAAATTGGAAAAGTGGTCCTTCTCAGATGCCTAGACAGGTACACATGCCAATTAGAAGTATGCAAGTTAGTTTAGTCTTGCCCAGTTACATGAAGTCCTGTGACTTTGCACATCATGATCTGATGAAACCACAATGGGCAATATTTGCTACATTCAGGCATTGATATTCATAGCGGTCTGGGATTTTGAAAGTTTATTTTCAAACTGCCAAAAGATTCTCAATACTGGTGCACTTCATCTAGGGAGGGAAAAAAACAAAAGTTAATGCAGTATTAGCCAAGATGTTTAGTATTTTCTAGTGTCAGTATCAACCTACCTTGGCTCCATTCAGGTTTCTACAATGTTCTTTGGAACAACTTGTGCTGCCCAGATCCAGGATTCTGGGGGTTCTCTGGAGCATCAGGACCATGTTCCTTCAGATAATGAATGGACTGAGAGTAGTCTCTGCCCCTCTCATGATTTCTGCTGAAGGTAGAGTAGGTGCCAGGAGGGTACTGACCAAACAGGAGCCTATAGTCAAAAGCAGGGTAAGGAAGCCTGTAAGGAAGAGGGTAGGGAAAAGGATAAGGCAACAAGCCACCCAGGACAGGGTTTATAGGGACAGCTGGGTAGCCAGACTCCTCCGTCTCCTGCTGGTAATGGCCAAGCTCAGCTTCTTTAACGATGTTGGAAGTCTCCCCAGACTGAAGGATAGGTCCTACAGGCTGTGCAGGTGGGAGAACAGCACCAAGGTCCTCAGCATCAGTGGATACACCCTCAAAGGAAGGAGGAGCAACAACCCATTCTGCTAATTGAGGGAGATGAGGGGAACATTGGTTTTCTTCAAACATGTAAAATATATTTATGCCATGTCAATGAATCATTTGAGACTAGTTACCTGTGGGGGGAGACTGAGCAGCTCCAGCCTGTTGAGAGTCAACATAATATGCTGGCATCTGGGAGCCATAATAAACAGGAGCTGCTGGGTTGTACCAAGCCATGGGGTTCACATTGACAAACTCAGCTGGTGTTTGCACAGAGGTAGGGTGGCTTGGAGTTTTTACTGCAGGAGCGCTGAAGGACACATGGTCAGCTTGGAAAGGAGCCGCTACTCCCTGAGATGCTGCTTTGATACCACTGCCTCCCTGGAGCTGTGGTCTTGGATCTAGACTCCAGAAAACATTTGTTAAACATCTACCTGCATTTACTTCAAGTACATCAGGCTAATACTTCACCTTTGACAGGAAGACCACAGACATCCAGAATCAGCAAGACAACAAGGGAAGCCCTGAAACCAAGAAAAACAAACAAATTAAAAACAGATTTTAAAATAAATAGACTCCAATACTGAAAGACTCATTGCCATACCCCAGGAGGATCTGAAAAGTCATCATACTGAAGACCAACAGTAAAACAATGAGGGCAGGAGGGTTTATAAATGGAACTCAGATCACTGCTACCAATCAGAGCTTAACAAGCTAACAACACACAGCTGGTGAAGAGAGACTTCCAATAGGAGAAGCTGAAATTGTTGCGTTTGGTTTTCACAGCTTCTTTTCAGACCTGCATTGATTTATTTTAACTGACATGGTATACTGTTTTAAACATTTTATACTAGATTTCTTCAAACTCAAATAGACAAAAATAAAAAAAAACATGTTGAGTGTTGATTTAAGATAAAGATGCAAAGACCAAAGATGATGAACAGTGAACTGTATCATCCTTTTTTTTTTACGACAAAGAAATCGTTGTTACTTCTGATATTTACATTATTCTTTTCTTTTATATGTTCTAGAAGTAAATTATAAAATTACTTTCTCATAATACAACAAAATGTTGCTTGATTTTTGTGAACAGCTTTCAGCATCAACTGTTGACCTCAGCGTGGGAAAGGGCTTTGCAGATGTATTTCTTCCATGTGAATGACACAACCTTTGTCCTGCAGTTTTTCTTCCAGGGCAGAACTGGTACATTTTTCTTTTTGACTGAAACAGCTGCAGCCTCAGGTAGATCAGGACAATGTTGAGAATATTTTTTAACAGCTTCCACAATGGCTGCAGATTATTCTTTGCAGGTTAGGCCCTACTGTCCTTTAATGTCCTTCCCAACTGCTCAAGGAATATCCTTCTCTTGAAAAGTATTCCTTCTCTTGAACTCTCCAAATTTGTATTTTCCAGGATGATTTTTTTATATGGTGTTGTGCAATTTTAATATATTTATTTCCCAATCTGATATTATTCGGATATTGTTTATGAACACACCCAACTGGCCGAGTGAACAACAAATGAAAGTGTGAATCAAGCTCAAATCATGGTTGAACAGATAATCCTGCACATACAGTGGGGCCAAAAAGTATTTAGTCAGCCACTGATTGTGCAAGTTCTCCTACCTAGAATAAAGAGAGAGGTTTGTAATTTTCATCACAGGCACACTTCAAATATGAGACAAAATGAGAAAGAAAATTAAAAAAAAATCACATTTTAGGATTTTTAAAGAATTTATTTGTATATCATGGAGGAAAATAAATAGTTCTTCACACACAAACCAGTAGACTTCTGGATCTTACAGACCTGTAGCTACTTTTTTAGAAGCTCTTCTGTCCTCCACTCGTTACCTGCATTATTGGCACCTGTTTGAACCTGTTATCTGTATAAAACACACCTGTCCACAGCCTCAAACAGTCACACTCCAAACTCAACCATGGCCAAGACAGAAGAGCTTTTTAAGGACACCAGGAAGAAAATTGTAGACCCGCACCAGGCTGCGAAGAATGAATTTGCAATAGGTAAGCTCGGTGTGAAAAAATCAACTGTGGGAGCTATTGTAAGAAAATGGAAGACATACCTGACCACTAATAATGTCCATCGATCTAGGGTTCCACGCAAGATCTCATCCTGTGGGGTCGAAATGATCATGAGAGCGAAAAATTCCAGAACTAGAGGGAGGGACCTGATGAATGACCTGCAGAGAGCTGGGAACAAAATAACAAAGGTTACCATAAGTAAAACACTAGACCGAAAGGGACTCAAATCCTGCAGTGCCAGACATGTCCCCCTGCTCACGCCAGTTCATCTCCAGGCCTGCCTGAAGTTTGCCAGAGAGGATATAGATGCTCCAGAAGAGGATTGGGAGAATATCATGTGGTCAGATAAAAAAAAATAGAACTTTTTGGTAAAAACCCAACTCGTCGTGTTTGGGGGGAGAAGAATGTAGAGTTGCATTCCAAGAACACCATGACTACTGTGAAGCATTGGGGAGGAAACATCATGCTTTGGGGCTGTATTTATGCAAAGGGAAAGGGAAAACTGATCCATGTTGTAGGGAGAAGGAATATGGCCATGTATGGTGAGATGTTAAGCCAAAACCTCCTTCCATCAGTGAGAGCCTTGAAGATTAAACATGGCTGGATCTTCCAGCAAGACAATGATCCCAAACATCGCCAGGGCAACAAAGGATTGGCTCCGTTAAAAAGCATTTCAAGGTCCTGGAGTGGCATAGCCAGTCTTCAGACCTCGACCCCATAGAAAATTTGTGGAAGGAGTTGAAAATCCATGTTGCCCAGTGACGTCCCCAAAACAAAACTGCTATAAAGGAGATCTGCATGGAGGAATGGGCCAAAATACCAGCTACAATGTGTGAAGACTTACAGGAAATATTTGACCTCTGTCATTGCCAACAAAGGTTATGTTACAAAGTATTGAGTGGAACTTTAGTTACTGACCAAATAATTATATTCCGCCATAATTTACAAATCTCATCTAAAAATCTTACAATGTGATTTCCTGGATTTATTTTTCTCATTTTGTCTCTTATAGTTGAAGTGTACATGTGAAAATTACAGACCTCTCTCATTATTCTAAGTAGGAGAACTTGCACAATCAGTGGCTGACTAAATACTTTTTTGGCACCACTGTAAATGGAATAAATTCTACACAACTTTTGTTCAGAATCTAAGAATTTATTAACAAAAATCATTCAGCTCTAAGTCACATATTTCAGTTATAAACTCTTGAAACTCTACTACTGTGTACAAAGAGGAAGAGAAAACATTGTTGAAAACCATATCATCAGCATTGTGGAGCAGAACTGCACCCTCTACTACAATAAACATGTTAGGATGACACATAGAAATTGGTTCTCAATGTACAAGATTATTATTGCTTATGGCCCAACAGTTGGCTGGTGTGATAAACAGGAGAAAGGTGGATGAAATGTCCTGGACATGAGCAGCTGCATACCTTGTTTGCCCTGGAATCACCCAAATGATGTTTGATGCTGCTATTGCTGACTAAATTTGATGAGGACCGTGGAACTTTGCAGTTCTTTGATGCAGAATGTTTCTCCGTCAGCTTCAGGGCTTTTCTCTTCTTGTTCTTTATCTGAAGAAGGATCATCTTCTGGGTTGCATTCCACCCTATCTTCCTCTTCAGCTACATCTTCATTATCTAAGTCCTCCTGTTAAATATCTCCTACATGAAAGAAAGCTTGAAGGTGTAAGCACTAAAGGTTTCCATTACAATCTGATGGACAGTGAAGCATCAATCAGTATGGCAAGCCGTTTTATCATAAAAATAGCTTCACCACACATTCAAGATACCCGAATCGTTTTTTGACTCGACAAAGTAGTCAAGATATCTGTATTCATATTTAGACTACCGGTAGGCAAAATACTACTTTCAGACATCTCTAATTCAATTCTAACTAGACTAAATGACGTCAGATTTACCATTCATTTGTATGGGGTCTCCAGTTTAAACTATCGGCAAAACATTACTATCTGAAAAGGTTTATTTCAGATAACAATTGAATTATGACTAGTCATAAATTAGATTTGAGAAATCCATATGTTCTGACTGGCCATAAATCAAATTAAAAATCACTAGGATATTCAAGATAAACTTTCACTTTTGACCACAAGCCCTAACCACTTGATTACTATATAGAGCTTGGACTATATAGTGCCCTGTATAGTGATTACGGTACAGTAGATGCTCGGACACGGCCCAAATATGCTCTGATGCATGCTCCGTAAAGAGGAAGGGAAAAGAATAACAAGGGGGGGACATTGTGCATTCTTGGTCTTCTGTTATGAATTGGAACAGTGCTGGGGCTGATTAGGCCATAGGCTGAAGCCTGTATCGTTCAGGTTCGCTCCACCTATTTAGTAACTACTAAATGACAACTACAATAAAACCCTAAGTGCATTTTGAGCCCATAACCAAAAGTTCTCCAATCGCTTTGGGCCAGTATTTTTACAGTAATTACTTAAAAGTGTAACTATATCGGTAGCCTGATCACACCTTTAATCTATGCTCGAATCAATCCGCCTAGCCGTTAGCCAATCAGAGCGCGTCCTTCAGGTATGCTCTTCCACTTCAGAAGCGGAAAGAGAAGAACAACAACAAACATGGCGGCCCCCATGGAGCAGAGTGTTCCCGTTGGATCAAACAGAAAACGCAAGAAAAATGTGGATTATATATGCATCACACACATATCATCGATGGACAAAGAACGGACACAGCCACTAACAGTTGTTCGTTGGAAGAAGCCGGTAGTATGTGCCCGTAAGTGGCTAGAAATTGACGGAATCGACCGCACCTTGGCGGAGGCTGTATGTGTACACGATGAGTCCACCAAAAATAACAATGAGGATTCCACGTCAACCCTGGCTTGTTCAGAAGACTCTTTCTGGCTTCTTGGGGGGAAAAAAACTTGGTTTTCTAGGGCTGGGTACCGAACTTCGGTTCTTTTATGGTACTGACCAAAATGCTTCGGTTCTACAGAGTATCGAAACATGCCTCGTCTTTCGGTACCAAGTTTCACTTAACATGATTGCGTCATCCAGGAAAAAT
>NW_015150505.1:1000295-1001665 GCF_000732505.1 Cyprinodon variegatus
AAGTGCGGCTTCACTTTATTAAGACTGATGCCAATAGTGCGCAATGCACTATATCGTGCACGGAAACAATTTAAGAGCAGAAAGTTGCTCGGTGTTTGACTGCAAGAAGAGCGGACCGCAGCCAGCACGACCATCCTCCTCTCAGCAGCCCGTGGGCAGAGCAAAGCCAGAGCGGAGTGAATCATGCTGCTTTCAAACTGGACGCTGCAAGAGCAGCAAAATCACATCTGCTGCTTCCTTTTTTGCTGCTTGTCCCAGCTTCTGACGCGCGGCTGAAGCAGCTTTGCTGCTCTGGCTGCGCGGTCGAAAAGTGGCTCAGACGCACGTTGGGTGGAGCTACTCTATCCTTTATTTGCCTTGCAGCTATATTTGCTGTGATCAGTGGGAATAAAGTAGTTTTATTATGTTTTTAAGTGGGAAAATCCACCTGAAAACTTAATCAGTGTAGTCATTTCATCCTGCCTTCCAATATTTCTGTTGGAGCCGCTCAGACCCCCACATACCAGCGGTGCGCTCTCAGTAGGATCCCATTCAACGGGCTTGTTTGTCAGACATGGTAATTTTTCTAAAGGAAAACTGCTAAGTAAAAAGGTCCTCACAATGTAACAGTGAATATTAGACACTGAATTTTTTTTTTTTATGTAAGAGGAAAAATGTAAATGGAAAAATCAGAGCTTAAAATAAAACTCAAGATTTGTACTTTTTTATGTTGTGTAATTTTCTTTTATTTGGAATTGATATTATAAAACTAGTATTGAAAAAAGTATCGTTCAGGAACCGGTATCAAAGTGAAGGTATCGGTATTGGTACCGGAACCGAAAATTTTTGAACAATACCCAGCCCTATGGTTTTCATCCAACTTATTATAGGCGTTTCATCGATAAGAAACGAATTGTCAGTGCTGAAAAACTAGCAGAAAAACGGGGAGCATATGGTGGTGACAACAATGGTTCTGATTCTGATCACGAGTCTTCCACAACCACGTCCACGACTAGCCGGCCACCATCTCCAAAACAGTTGAGATCCACGACTAAATCATCGAGGTCTGGCAATGTACTTCCTGCTGTCTGTATAATTTGCAAGAGGGTTGACCGCTTTGTGAAAGAAGGACACAAGACAAAGAAAGAAAAATTGGTCCAAGCAGAAACTATAAATGCTGGTGAGTAGAAAATTTGCAGACTGCATCTTTGTTTGTGGCTTATAACCAAAAGCAAAAGTAATATATTTGTTGATTTAAAAAAATGCATGTGTAATTGGTGCCAGCCCAAGCCTGCTCTTTTCATTGTGAAGTAAGCGTATGAAGGCTATGTGTAGGGCCTCAAAAATAATAAAAGGCATTATTATGAACTTGAAGTGATGATAGGCAATTA
>NW_015150505.1:1002605-1005830 GCF_000732505.1 Cyprinodon variegatus
CTCTCGCCCAGTGAACGCTGGAGATAGGCACCAGAAACCCCCGCGACCCCATGAAGGATAAAGCGGGTTGGATAATGGATGGATGGATTATTCACATCAGCATATATTTATTATTCCTTGACAATTTTTCACAGATCAGATCTTCTGAAGAAAAGACTGAGGCAAGACTTTTCCCAACTAAATTTCTACAAGCCTCCGAGGAAAAACCTGAGTGAAATGGTATTTACACAAGCTACAGGACTTCTCAACAAGGGTTCATCAACTGAACCTGAGTCATCAGGATCGCAAGAGACTTTGTCGAGTGGTGGAGAGACAGTTCAGGAAAGTGGTACATATGCAGCACAATGAGACTGTACCAGAACCATTTATAGTGCAGGTATAATTCTTAAACAAGCAGTTAAGAGTGCCCCCCTCACATGAGTGACAATTGGCCTCCTACATCTGAGGATCTAAATATTTCCTCAGCTAGAAAGATTGTGCCAATTGAACTGTATAATTCACTTGCTTGGTGCATAGGTGTAAGTGATGAGTTGACATTATCTAACATGGTTATTGTTAATTTTAATAAAAGTAATTGTTTAAAAACAGAAATGTCTTTGTGCCTAGTTTTCATTGTTCAAATTTTAGCTTTGTTTCAGTAATTTCCTAAAATTTTGCGTCCAATATTGTAACTGTGATAAAATTCACACCACTTTTCATAATAATTAGTTAACCAGACACAAAAGGATATCTTGCTATTAGAGTTTTTCAATTGAAAATTCAAAGAATTGCAGTTTTCATGTGCAATAAAGATATATTTTGGGAGATTGTGAAATTGTTAAAAAGTGTATTTTTTCATTTAGAATAACTCCTTACTTAAAGCACGCAGAACATTGCCGCTATATAAGCTCTGAGTAAGTATGAATATCTGTGGGAATCTAAATTCTGAGTCTGTTAGCCTTAATAATAAAAAAGTTACAAGGGTTTGAAAATGGTAGAAGACCCAAATTTGTCACTTTTTTGGGTAAACTGCCACCTTTGGCACCCATTTTCTCAGGAATCCCGTGGAGAACTTTTTTCCCCAGCTCGAGTACATATTTAAGATTGGAAAACTGCTATCGAAAAGTAGTCCCCAGGTTAGTGGAGCGAAATCCTATTTCTAGCCTCATTTTGAGCTTCAGCCTATGGCTTAGATGACGTTTCACAAACACACACAAGTACACATATTGATAAACGCCATTATTCAATGTTTCGTATTCCAACAAAGGACAGGGCAAACAATAGCAGATCAACTAAATGGCTAAATCACACATCTAACCACTGCAGTACAGGATAACCATGTTTTATGGGGTTACTTGTCATTGTTTTAGCATTATCTACTCATATATATTTGAATTTTCTAGGCTTAGTTGGAAGGATATAAGGCTGTGTTTTAATTATATGAAGCTTTACGCTAATTTCTTTCGGCATTGTCCCCTAACACAACCTGAGGTTTCCTATTAGTGGCCAGTAAGGAAAAATGTATTATGTTAAACAAAATTGTAGTTGATGTAACGAGTTGCAGTTTTTAAAGATCATGATCCACATAAAAGCCCATTTCCCTTGGTCCCTGTATGACTAATTTACAATAACTGCCAGGCTCGCCTGTAGAATCTATTTAATTCAGTTTATTTAAGATAATCCAAAATGCTTTCCATAGCCAGAGTTCTGATGAAAATTAAAGAGAGAGATCATATCTCTCCTATCTAGTTTCTCTTCATTGGCATCCTGTTAAATCCAGAATTGAATTTAAAATCCACCTAACATATAAAGCCTTTAATGGCCAAGCTCCATCTTATAGAGATTGTTCCTTATGTCCCCAGTAGAGCACTTCACTCTCAAATCTGCAGGATTACTAGTGGTTCCTAGAATTTCTAAAAGTAGAATGGGAGGCAGATCTGTTATCAGGCTCCTCTCCTGTTGAACCAACTACCAGTTTTAGTCCATGAGGCAGACACCCTGTCTACTTTTAAGCGTAGACGTAAAACTCTCCTTTTTGATAAAGCTTTTAGAGGGCCAAGGTTATCCTGAGCCATCTCTATAGTTATGCTATAGGCTTAGACTTCTGGACATGGGGACCCCTATTTCATCATTCCATCTATTCACACTCTGCAGAATTTGTTGGTTGAATCTCTCATATGCCCCTTTCTCAGAGTAGCTTTGCCACATCTGTTCCTGTTTGGCTGTGACACCATCCTGGAGAGAAATATTAGCTGTGCTGCCACCATCAACTCCTTTTTTTAATAGATGTTCAAGATCATTTTTCTGTTTAGTTCCATTTCTCTGGCTGACTGGATGTGCCCTCTTCATCCTCTGACATGGGAGCTAGCTCAGAGCTCGTCTTCCTGGCTGTGCGTTTCCTGGATGGTACCACCTTTTACATTTGCTTTTTGAATCTCTGCTTCTGTCTCCTTGAACCCCAGTCAGCCTCAGAAGCTGGAGCTTTCCCTCTGTCACTACAACCATGCTTAATGTGAAGAATTGCCTTCAAGTCACTGCAATCAACTGGTTTTCCTTAGACTGAAAGCTAAACCCATTTGACGGCATGATATGGTGAACTGTAAAGTGCCTTGAGAATTGGCACTATATAAACTGAATTGAGAATCTAAAAACCAAATCTCACACCTAATCCAGATAGTCCTATTGGGTGTCATGTTGCAATAAACATTCCAATTATGCTCCAGCAGTTCAACTTTAATTTCTGCAGCTGTATTTTTGAGTGATTCAGCACTCAAGGACCAACAAGATACAGGACCTTGATGGAAAGAAAGGTGTGGATCATCATTGCCAGCACAACCATCATGGTATTACAGTGCAGTTTAGCAAGAAATACAGGGGCACTTGTTGCAACTAAACATTTAGTTTTCAGTGGGTCAAGTTGGTTTAGCCTTGTTCCTTTAGATGCATTCTTGTGTGCACACCATAATCTGATGAAACCACAATGAGTAATATTTAATACATTCAGGCATTGAAATTCATAACAGTCTGGGATTTTGAAAATTTATTTAAAAACTGCCAAAAGATTCTCAATGCTGTTGCACTTCATCTAGGGGGAGAGAAAAAAAAAAGTTCTAGTTAGTTAATGCAGTAATAGTTAAGAGGTTTTGCTTCTTTTAGCGTCGGCATTAACCTACCATGGCTCCATCCAGGTTTCTACTGTGTTCTTGGGAAAAACTTCTGTTGCCCAGATCCAGGATTCTGGGGGTT
>NW_015150505.1:1007431-1010917 GCF_000732505.1 Cyprinodon variegatus
ATATTTATTGCCCACCCCTGTAGGGGTGGTAAATATCTAATCAATAAGATATTATTTGGACAGTCATATATTGTTTATGAATACACACCCAACTGTCTGTATGTCAGAACAACAAATGAAAGCTTGAATCGAGCTTAAATCATGGTCAAACAGATAATTCTGCAAATACATGGAATAAATTCGACACAACTTCAATTCAAAATATAAGTTTACTAACAAAACTCATTCAGCTCCAAGTCAAACATATTTCAGTTAAAAACTCTTGACTAAAAACTCATAAAATTCAACTAAACTACTACGTACAAAGAGGAAGGGAAAACATGGATGAAAACCATATTATCAGCATTGTGGAGCAGAACTGCACCCTCTGCTACAATGAACATGTTAAAATGACATATGGACATTGGTTCTCAATGTCCAAAATGATCATTGTTTATGGCCCAACAGTTGGCTGGTGTGCTAAACAGGAGAAAGGTGGATGAAATGTCCTGGACATGAGCAGATGAATACCTTGTTTGCCCTGGAATCACCCAAATGATGTTTGATGTTGCTGTTGCTGGCTAAATTTGACATTTTGCAGTTCTTTGACGCAGAATATCTCTCCGTCAGCTTCAGAGCTTTGCTCTTCTTGTTCTTTATCTGAAGATGGATCATCTTTTGGCTTGAATTCCACCCTATCTTCCTCTTCAGTTACATCTTTATCATCTTATTCCTCCTGAAAGTATCTCATCCATGAAAGAAAGCTCGAAGGTGTAAGCACGATAGCTTTCCTTTACAATCTGATGTACAGTGAAACGTCAACCAGTATAGCAGGCCATTTTATCATAAAATTAGGTTTACCACACATTCAAGATATCTTGAATTGGTTTTTGACTAGCCATATGAGTTAATTAAAATATCTGTATTTATATTTAGACTTAAATACTAATTTCAGATATCAATAATTCACTCTGACTAGTCTAAATGATGTCAGATTTACCATTCATTTGTATGGGGTCTCCAGTTTAAGCCATCAGCAAACAATACAATCTGAAAGGTGTATTTCAGATAACAATTGAATTATGACTAGCCATAAATTAGATTTGAGATATTTTGCTTTATGTTCTGACTGGTCATAAATAAAATTCAAGATATCTCAAATTACCTTGATATTCAGGATTTCTGGAATGTATAAAATATCTTAAAGCAGGATTTGACAAGTGGGGATTAAATTGTGGATACCTTGAAGACATTATGATTAGGCAAATTAAATTTATAGATATCTAGACTTGTATTTTTGATTTGTTTAAACTCCTTTGGAGATATCTTAATAGTTTGAGATATCTTGAAGATTTTTTAAAACCTATAAGAACTTTGTATTTCAGATATCGAATTATCATTTTGACTCATCACAATTACGCAGAATTTACCTAGCATATTTGGTGGAAAGTTCACAAAGGCATTTTCTGGTGTTTGCTATTCAGTTCTCTGCAATATTTCCAACATGACAGTTTCTAAAATGACTTAGTGCTGCACCACGCAGTGATTCCATATAGCAGAAAATTGAAATTTACCGGTACCATTGATTTGTTTCACATGTTCATAAGACAAGCCATTTTTTATTTATTTTTTTTCTCAAGAGTGTTTCGTTTGGAAATTTGTAGACGGTCCCTAAAAAACCCCTGCCTGTGAGAAGAGGGCACAATAGAGAGCAACTGGCCGAAGTATTAGCTTCTGAATCGGATGCACTGTGAGATAGGTGCCACTAACTCTGTGGAGCTTGAATATCCGGCCTCAGACTAATTTCCTCGCTGCAATTCACAGCATATTTCTGGAGCAGTCTTCAAGTTCACAAAGTTTTTGCTCTCTGCATATCCCATACTGCTGAGTTCTTTCTATGTTATGGCACTTTGAATCAACTTTGTCAAGAAAAGCTAGCACCATTGCCGCCCAAACTTCTGCAGGCAACTATTTGGTCAGTTTAGGGACAGCAGAAGGGGGTTATTTGGTAATTCAGATTAATCTGAATTACATTTGAGATATCTTGATTGTAATTCCAGATGTGTGTCACTTTAAATGACGAATCAGGTTACGTCATTTGAGATTCCTCAAAATGTATTTCGACTCTCCAAAATGTAAAGAGATCTTTAATTTTCACTAGTCATAATTCCATATATTTTAAATTCCTCTTCAGCATAGTCAAAATTTAGTTTTTTCTTCTAGTCAAAACTTTTTTTATATCTTAAAATTACTGATAGTCAGAAGTTCATTTTATGATAAATTGGCCTGCCATACCTCATGGCTTCAGCAAGTATCAACTAGGCGTACTTTGATTAAGTGCACCTTGATCAAAGTACAACTTTGAGATCTCTGCCAATTTTGTATTTATGTCAGATTGTGTTTGGCAACTTGTGTAATGTGGGGGGTTAGATGCAGAAAAAGTTTGAACTTTTTCTGGTCTTTAAATGCTTTTTTAAACTATAAAAAAAAAATGACCCATAAGACTTCTAATCTTTGTACCATACTGTTGTACAGCCCACATAGATGCATACCCAGTAAAGAGAGAAACAAATAACGTCAAGGGACTGGAACAGTCCTGGGGCTGACGACGTTTCACTGGCACGCACAAGTACACATTGAGAAACTGTTTCATGTTGTTTATTCCAACAAAAGGTGTGACAGCACATGAAATGAATGCCTAAACCACCGCAATACAGGTTAACCATCTTTAATGGGGTTGTCAGTGATTTAGTATCAATTCATACACGTTTGAGTTTTCTAGCCTTAGTTGGAAGGATAGAAGGCTGTGGTTTGTGTGAAGCGTTGTGCCAATTTCCTTCAACAACCTGAGTGTTCCCATTAGTGGCCAGGAAGGGATGATTTATTCTACATTAAACTACATTGTAGTTGAGGTAACGAGTTGCAGTTTTGTAAAGATAAGCCACATAAAAGCCAAGTTGCATTGGTCCCTGTATGACTCATCTACAATAAGTACCAACATCACAGGCAGAATATAAAACAATTTGATGACCTCCTAATCCAGTTAGTCCTTTTGGGTGCCATGTTGCAATAAATATTCAAATAAAGCTCTAGCAATTTGATTTCAAAGTGATTTCTGCAGCTGTAAATCAGTGATTCAGCACGAGAGGGGACCTACAAGTTAGAGGACCTGGATGGAGAGAAATGTGTGGAACGTCATTGCGGTCACAGCCATCCTGGATGGCTTTCAGTCCAGTCTAGATAAGCTAGCAACATAGGCACTTGTTACAACTAATCATTTAGTTTTCAGTGGGCTAAGTTTAGTCTTGCTCCATTACATGCATTTTGAATGTGTGCAAATCATAATCTGATGCAACCACAATGAGCAATATTTGCTACATTCAGACATTGAAATTCATAGAAGTCTGGGACTTGAAATGTTTATTTTAAAATTTCCAAAGGGTTCTGTCAAGACTGGTGCAATTAATCTAAGGAGAAAAAAATAAAGTTAGTGCAGTATTAGTTAAG
>NW_015150505.1:1011945-1072970 GCF_000732505.1 Cyprinodon variegatus
AAAGACTCATTGCCATACCCCAGGAGGATCTGAAAAGTCATCATACTGAAGACCAACAGTAAAACAATGAGGGCAGGAGGGTTTATAAATGGAACTCAGATCACTGCTACCAATCAGAGCTTAACAAGCTAACAACACACAGCTGGTGAAGAGAGACTTCCAATTGGAGACCTGGGGTCCGTTTCATAAGGCTGCCGGTGGGATTTCGTAGGAGAAGACAGGTGCTTGAGTCAATTTTTAGGCAGGCCATTTACTCTCTGTTGTTCCATTTTCAGATCATTAAAAAAAAAATTCTTCTTGGTCAAAATCACATTCCTAGAAATAAAAGACTCTATAAATTACATATTTGCCACTAAGAACTGCTTTTCAGATAGTAAAAAAAATGAAATTATACTAATAAGATATCTAGGAGTTTGTTTACAAATTTTAAGTGGCAGTGACATTCATTAGCTTGACTGAATATGTATTTATAACATCTAAAATATGTTTCTATCTGATGAAAACAATACAAATTACGAACTGTAACGGTAGGAATATAGAGATGTTAAATGTGTTTCTAGACATCCAGAATGTTTATTTTTTTGATATGTAGAATTTCATTTTGTTTGAAAAGTTCATTTTGACGACGAAAACATTTATTTCAGATATCAATTATACCTTCTCAGTCACAATAGTACATATCTAAATTGCCTGCCACAGCCTGTTCTAATCATGATAACATCACAGTGGGAAACTATTGCTTAAAATGTAGTGGATAATGGATTTATTTAGGTGCAGTCACCTGGCAGCAGGAGGAGATGAAGTATAAAAAAGTTGTTCAAACAGGTAGGACCCGTGCATCATCTCACTGGGTCATTTTAAATGATGCTACAATAACAGATCACCGTGTTTTCACTGATATTAATTACTTATAAATACATGTTGAAGAAGTCAATGCTGCATATGTGAGGACAGATGAGGTCATGGATGTATGTGATGGATTGTGAAGTGAAACGCTAGTGCTCATGAAGATAACTGAATATGAAAGGACATCTATACGTGCTTTGAGGACCCTGTCCCTATAAATATTTTGGTCTCTGTGAATTAATGCGGTTCATTCTTTAATTGGATCCTCGTCAAAAGGAAGTTGTTTTTATTTTTAACACCGAATGTGTCTAATATATTGTGAATTATTTACAAAAACAACTTACCGTAAAAGTTCAAAAAAATCCACTGGACCTGGTTTCAAAGAGTTGAAGATGTTTCGCCACCTCTCCAGGAAACTTTCTCAATTCAAATGTCTGGATCTGCAGTGAGTTTGAGTCTTTTTCCAAAACCAACTTTTTGGTTTTGGAGGGTGGAGATAGAGGACACTCTGAGTTTACTGAAGAAAACCTGCTTCCGACCAGATTAGCTCTGGGGAGAATGTCACAGGGGTAACAGAGGCTTAGGAAACTCTCTTTGTGAAACGGAAAACTCATAGTTTGCCTGAGTTCAGGTTTTAAAAATTTAGAGTTTTCAGAAAACCTGCTGTGTGAAACGGACCCTTTGGGAGATGCATCTGCTGGCTTGGTTCTGTGCTGTAGGTCAGGGAAGATGACAAGTAGTCCTTCTATATGGATAAATTTAAACGCCTTTTTAAAAGCCCCCTAAGAACCTCTACAGAGCATCCCTTCTTTCAGCAATTTTTCCACAATATTTTTCTATATTTGATTTTGACTGAAAAGCTTTTTCTCTGGTGCACTTCTTTACCCTGTGTCATAACCACAACCAGTTCCTGATCTGTTGCTGTTATTTCACAGGAAAGCTCAGAGTTTTCAACTTCAGCCGTCATCGCTCTCTTCATGCGGTGCTACTGTTTGAAAACACCTCAGTTACGTCAAGCAGCGCGGTTGAGGGTGAAGCGGTGACCGCTCACACTGAATGGAATTCACATTTGGCCGTTTCACCTGTTCAAATAGTGTAGGAGCCATAACGATAGGTGTGCATGTGTTTGTATCATGTGGGGCGTAGTTGCTGTGGTGACACATATGGTGACAGATGACTGCTTAAATGGGTGTGTTTACCTGCACTCTGCAGGAGAGAGGGGGGTGTTTTTAGTTGACCCTTTTGCTTTAGCATCTAAATCACATCATGTATGTTACAATCTGTTGCGAGTGACTATACAGTATAAGCCACTGGACAGGATTAAAACACCAAAGCGTATTTCTGGATTCCGTGCGCATTTCTGATCAAGACGGCAGCACGTCATACACATACAGGACCATATCTCTACCTCTCAAGTCACAAGGATTGCTATGGAGTCGCTACAAACACCTTCCTTATTCTTTCTGCTGTTTTGCATAGCTTTGTACTTTAAGACATGCTAGTTATTTTGCTGTAAGTTTTACGGAAACTAACGTTTTTACGGAAGTTTTGGGGAAAATAAAGATACCTACTATGAAATCTTAAAACAACATACTTCCCCAGTTCAAAATCAATAAATGCAGGCCTGAGAAGAAGCTGTGAAACCTAAACATTACAATTTCAGCTTCTCCTATTGGAAGTCTCTCTTCACCAGCTGTGTGTTGTTAGCTTGTTAAGCTCTGATTGGTAGCAGTGATCTGAGTTCCATTTATAAACCCTCCTGCCCTCATTGTTTTACTGTTGGTCTTCAGTATGATGACTTTTCAGATCCTCCTGGGGTATGGCAACGAGTCTTTACTATTGGAGTCTATTTATTTTAAAATCTGTTCCCTAATTTGTTTTTTCTTGATTTCAGGGCTTCCCTTGTTGTCTTGCTGATTCTGGATGTCTGTGGTTTTCCTGTCAAAGGTGAAGTAGTATTCTGATTTACTTGCAGTAAATACAGGTAGATGTTTAACAAATGTTTTCTGGAGTCTAGATCCAAGACCACAGCTCCAGGGAGGCAGTGGCATCAAAGCAGCATCTCAGGGAGTAGCGGCTCCTTTCCAAGCTGACCATGTGTCCTTCAGCGCTCCTGCAGTAAAAACTCCAAGCCACCCTACCTTTGTGCAAACGCCAGCTGACTTTGTCAACGTGAACCCCATGGCTTGGTACAACCCAGCAGCTCCTGTTTATTATGGCTCCCAGATGCCAGCATATTATGTTGACTCTCAACAGGCTGGAGCTGCTCAGTCTCCCCCCACAGGTAACCAGTCTGAAAAGATTCAGTGATATGGCATAAATATCTTTTACATGTTTGAAGAAAATTGAAGTTCTTCTTTCCATCTCCCTCCATTAGCAGAATGGGTCGTTGCTCCTCCTTCTTTTGAGGATGCATCCACTGATGCTGAGGACATTGGTGCTGTTCTCCCACCTGCACAGCCTGTAGGACCTATCCTTCAGTCTGGGGAGACTTCCAACATCGTTAAAGAAGCTGAGCTTGGCCATTACCAGCGGGAGACGGAGGAGTCTGGCTACCCAGCTGTCCCTATAAACCCTGTCCTGGGTGGCTTGTTGCCTTATCCTTTTCCCTACCCTCTTCCTTACAGGCTTCCTTACCCTGCTTTTGACTATAGGCTCCTGTTTGGTCAGTACCCTCCTGGCACCTACTCTACCTTCAGCAGAAATCATGAGAGGGGCAGAGACTACTCTCAGTCCATTCATTATCTGAAGGAACATGGTCCTGATGCTCCAGAGAACCCCCAGAATCCTGGATCTGGGCAGCACAAGTTGTTCCAAAGAACAGGGTAGAAACCTGAATGGCACCAAGGTAGATCAATACTGACACTAGAAGATGAAGAACATCTTGGCTAATACTGCATTAACTTTTGTTTTTTTTCTCCCCCTAGATGAAGTGCACTAGTATTGATGATTTGGCAGTTTTAAAATAAACTTTCAAAATCCCAGACTGTTATGAATGTCAATGCCTGATTGTAGCAAATATTGCTCATTTGTGGTTTCATCAGATTATGGTGTGCACACAGTTACAGGAATGCATGTAAAAGAGCAAAGCTAAACCAAAATGTCCCACTGAAAACTAACTTGCATTCTGTTAACTGAAGTATGTACCCCACTACATCCATTTAATGTGTATACCTCTCTAGGTATTAGGAGGACCACTTTTCCAATTTCACCATCACAATGAGGACCAGTTAAGTGAGTACATTTTGCTGGTCCTCAGAAGGTATTTAACTAATAGTTGGGGCATAGGGTTAAATGTCTAGGTGTAACCCACCATATTAAAATATCGAAATGGTTACATCTGGTAACGTCCAACTTTTCACAGGATCTGCTGGCTACGTTGAATGAATGCAAAAGTTAATTTGGTTTCAGCAACACAGGAAATTAAATTTCCTGTTGGTAAAGCTCCATATGGGGGGGGGGGAGCTATATATTGTTACATGGAAGGGTAACTAAAGGCATCCCTTCAAAATACAGCTGCAGAAAACTCATTGAAATCCTAGAGCGTGGATTAGATGCCAAGAAATATCTTGGTGTTAAACTATTTTAGAAGTGGTGGATCTAAAATGTGGCAATGTATTAAATCTATGGGCTGACACTGTAGACTAATGAAGTATGAATCATACAGGGACCCTCATTCCTTGGCTTTCACATTTTTAATTATATGGATCACAATCTTTTTAACTGCTATTAGCTGTAATTTCAACTATTGTATCTGATGCAGATTAAAATAAAATGTTGCCTTTACTGTCCCCTAATGGGGAAATAAGGTGTATTAAAAGCAAAGCAATAAATGAGCTTAAAGGTTCACAAATCAAACCAGAAGTAACCAAACTACAAAATGTAAGAATTAAACAGCAAAACAAGGAATCGCAAATGTTTAAAGGGTTTTATATTAAGGGGAACCAAACCTAGAGGAAAATTATTTTGAACGTGTTTATCAAGGTACACTTGGATTAAATGACAGGTTCAGCAGCATAGTGTGGCTTCAAAATTAACCCTTGTTGAAACATCACAATTTGGTATACAACATAAAAAAATCTGAGATTGAATTAAGCCTGGAAAACCCAAACATGAGTAGATGAGGCTGAAACAATGACAACTAATCCCATGAAAGAGGATTGTGAAGTCCTTGGTTAAAAGTTAAAAGTAGATGTGTGCGTCCGTCATTACATGAATTGGGACAAGAGCCTTTTTCAGAAAAAAGTACACTACAAAAAAAAAGTGGACCGCTGAAGCTCTCCCTTATAAAACCTAAAACATTAAGGTGTTCACATTTGCATCTGTCACTCACAGTTTACATAACTAAACAAATAAGGTATTGGGTTTGAGCTCAATATCTATTTGAGCTATTTGACACACTGCCGTCATGATCAGGAATGCACACGGAATCAAGGAATACGCTTTTGTAATACTGTCACATAAGCAACTACGCACCACATGATACAAACACATGCACACCTATCATTGTGGCCTCTACAGAGATGAAAGATTTCAATTCAAACAAAACTTCTCAACAATTCATCCAAAACCTTTGAGTTCAATGTTTATGTAGCATAAATGTCTATCTGGCTGCGGATTGTTACAGAGATGTGTGTCTATCCTTTAATGCTAAATATACACTTCTAATGTTCCTGCAAACAGTTAAGCATTTCCTTCTGCATACAGGAACATACCACTTATGAAAAAAAACTGAACCCAACACAGATCATATTTGTAATATTAAGGCATGGCTCTGTTCTGTGCAGAGCTTATTTTGGGTCCCATAAGTCTAAACAGATAAGCACTTATCTTTTATTTATATATATATCTACCTACACTGCTGGTCAGCCTATATGACAAATCCCTGTTGGGATTTGAGCAAAATAGTAGAGCTAATATGCCAAAATGTGACTTCAAATGAGGTAAAACCTCTTTGGGGATCCCAAATGCCCCCCAAACACTAAAGGACTGGTAATGCTCCCACAGCAGTGTGTCAACGTGAGCTTGTCATAGATATTTTCGATTTATGCTCAATATTGAAGCGTGCTCTGCGCCATGTTATTGCAGTCACGATGCAAGAGGGACAATCGTGAACTAGCTGTGGGTCTAGAAATGGCCGAGGCGGTGAGGAAGTGGGGGCACGTTTGTCCGACGACAGAGGGACATGAGCTTGAAAAAGAGCGGGGATCCAGGTGGAAAAAGCACACCACACTCTTCTAGCTGGTCCAACTTCGTGAGATGTTTTCCGTAATGGCGGTCATACAAACCAAACAAGGTAAGGTACCAAACAGGAAATATGCATGTTGTGGAGAGGATGTAGATTTGACCAATCAGAGGCCTCCTGTCTGCGGCACTGTCTGTGGTCACCTACAATAGGCTATATGCACAGCTCCACTACTTCCTGAATTTAAGGCAGCTCCTTTGTTTCCTGTCTTTCATGATTGGATGCACTGATTAATCCAGGTGTGTATGACCTAAGTAACTGGCCAGACACACCTGGATTAATCAGTTTGTCCAGTAATGAAAGACAGGAAACAAAGGAGCTGCCTTAAATTCAGGAAGTAGTGGAGCTGTGCATAGAGCCCATTGGGGAGAGGTGCAGCAAAGGGTCTGCGGAGGGGGCGGGGACGTCTCTGTGTTCACTGTGACACACTCAGACGACTTAGTTTCGAAGTGTAAATCAGCCTTAAGGCTGAATCCCAAACCAACCCCTAAGCACTAAACCTTAACTATCAAGTGTCACTCCCAATGAACTCTCACTGGCAGCTGTGGAGGGAACCTTAATTGAAGGTGGTGGGTATAAACGAGAATGGGACAGCCTCTACCCTCTAACAGAAAAGGAAGGCAGTCATTGCTATGGCAACTGATGCAGACTCGCATTTTAAGGGCTGAAGATTCTGCCCTCGGGACGGCACTTAATGTGGCGGACCCTCTGTGGGGACGAGCAAAAAAGAGGGTTAGTGCTAAGGGTTAGTGCTTAGGGACCAGGCTGGGTTTTACCAAGCACTGAAACTTTATTTGCACATTCCCGCGGAGGGTCCACCATATTAAGGAGCCTTTAAATAACGGGTCTGCATCAGTGCAGGCTCACTGGAATTTGGCAGCAGGTGTTTAGGCGACCTAATGATGGAGGAAACACAAATATATGGATCCAAATATAAGTTCCACTTGTTTGCTGCATCTTCGTCACATTGACAGAAAATCACAAGTCAGGAAACAAAAGAAAAGGAAGGTCCAATTTGATATAGTTCTATTTGACCGCATACATTTTTTAAAAAGGGGTAAACATTTGATCGCATGTCAACCTGAACCACAGAGCTAGCCACTTCACCGTTATGCCATAGCAACGGCTGCTTTCCCCCACCTTCAATCAAGGTGGCCTCCACAGCTGTGAGTGGGACTTCTTTGGAAGTGACACTCGATAGTTAAGGGGGTGTGCTTAGAGATTCAGCCAGGGGGTCTATACAGCAGGGGCGGGTCATGAAGTTGGCTGCTCGATGATGATTGGCCAACATGCTTTGGGATTTTTGACTGACAAGGGCAAGACAGTGAGGAGCCTTTTTCTCATGAGTTGAGACTTAGACTACTGTTATTGTCTTTTTGTATACACAATGTATACAAAATGAAATGTTGTTATGTACAGCTTTCATTGCATCTCCCTACCTTACAGTGCAGCAGAGATCAAATTTAAACAGTGCGGGAGAAAAAGCATGGTTAATTAAAAAGCATTGAAATGAAAGTTTAGAGCATTAAATATATGTGGCGCAATTATGCAGTGTTTTGGTTTGGTGTTATCAGTTTGATGCAGAGCCTTTGACATGTATTAGAGTTTTCTCAACAGTTCAGTCTAATGGCAGAGGGGAAGAAGCTGTTTCGGAATCTGCTGGTCCTGCATCGAATGCTGCAAAGCCTCTTCCCAGAGGACAGCATTGGGAACAGTCGATGTTGAGGGTGTGAGGGGTCACTGATAATGTATTTAATGGAGGGAAGAGGAGCCACAACGATCTTCTCTGCTGTTCTCACGACTCTTCTCACCTTCTTCCAGTCTGAGGCGCTGCAGCCTCCACACCAGACAGAGAGACAGCTGGTCAGAACGCTCTCTATGGTGCTTCTGAAGAAGGTTTTCCCTCTCATGAGTTGAGAGGATAAAGTGATCATTCAATCAGAACAGTCATCTTGTGCTGAACTCTTGCTGTGGTTTCTGGAGTTTATTATTTCAGATAGCTTCACAACAGCTGTTTACACCCGTTTTAGTGATGTGATTTATCTGTTTCAATTTTTTTTATGCAATTTGTAACATTTGGATTGAATTAACACCATTGAGCCCCCCCTGTTTCAAAGAGCAGCAGCCGCTACTGATGTATGTGTAAGTAGACATACTGTTTGGTCTACATGTTGCATATTTTTGGATAATTTCATGTAACTTAAGCTCATGATAAGTTACGAATGTGATGTTGAAGAGGCATGTCAGCCTCATGCTGACTGAGTAATCCCAGTGAGGATTATTTTGCGGCGGCAGAGTTGTAGGATCTTTCTCCACAGTCTGGCTGAGACCTTCTGCGTGGCCTGTACCTCATACAGTGGTCTTTATAGGGACCAAACAGTCCTGATGAACAAAAATGTAATGTCAGCCATTGACACAAAATGAAAGCCAAACCATTATTTTGGATGCAAAATCTCTTCTTTTTTTATTTTTATTTTTTACCAGTTTTGGTACATTTTATTTTTCTCTTTTAATTGTTTTTTTTTTTCCAATAGCTTTTAGTTCATGTGACTGGTTGACCATAATATCAAATTATTATACTGGTCTGGACAGATGATGAAGGCTTTCAAATCCGTTTTTTGTGCATTTTCTATTTTTTTAACATATAAAATGGAGAAAAAAAATAATTCTTATCGGTTTTTTTTATTATAGAAAAGTTATTTAATTTATTGTCAGTCCCTAAGCAAACCACTGTGGCCCAGGCTGAAGATGCTGTCATCAATTCTCCTTTATGACATCACATCCCAGGCTAAGACTTTATCAAAAATAAGATGCAGTAACTCTTTTTAATCCATGGAGGGCGCCAAAGAAGTTGAGAGACAAAACAGGATTTCAACAAATGTGCAGCAGAAAAGGGCAGAGTAAAAATGCACCCTGCACTTTTATTGCAAAAATTTAACAGCAAAAAAGTTTTGAAACAGTTTATTATTTTTATTTTCTTTTTGTTTTTCTACTTTTCTACTGAGGTCTGTATGCATTGTGACAAAATCTGAAAAAGTTGAACAGTTTTCAGGGATGTTATTTAATCAGAAACCAAATCCATCAATCAACCAATCAATTGTTTTGTGAAAAATTGGGAACACATCCTTGGGCAGATGACTTATTTATTTTAATTTATCCTGAGGTCCAGCAGAGGGCTTCAGACTAACACATCCTCAGGCCTGAGAGGCAGGACCAAAAAGAAGCTCTTCAGTTATTTTTCTTTCCACTTCCAGTCTATGAGGAGGATGGAGCTGGGATTGTGAACAGGCCAGCTGGGACCGGCGCTGGTCCAGTAAATCGCAGAGCTTAACATTTTTTTCTTTCTCGGAGCTCTTCATCTCTTCTCCCATTCTGTGTAGTCGAGCAGAACTCCCAGATCTTTGACCATGAAGCTCTGGGCTGTACTTTGTCTGGCGCTGCTCTGCATTGAGCTCCAAAATGGTGAGTGAAGACTGCATTCTTACAACTGTTGAGGAGATTGCTGGATGGAAAAACCTGGTTATATCCTCATGGATTTGAAAGATGGGACTGACTGAATACTGGCCAGAGGGGAACCATTTGGTGCATGTCTAACCTGCAGGAAGCTTTTCTCTATAAGCTGCAGATATGAGCAGTATTTTAAAGCAAAGGTTTTTCATCTCTCTCTAAGGAATTCATTAGGTGATTTGTTGTAAGTGTAATAATATGTGCAATTTGTGAAGGCGTTCCCTACAGTAAACTGGGGAATTTTTCCCAAAGTGTTTCTGCAGACCCGCTTACTGAATGTGAAGGAATGCAGCAGACGTTTCCAATTATCTGCCTCTTACTTCTGCACCATATGTTAGAACACATTTAACACTACAGAATATTTTGCATTCTGTTCCTGCTGAGATCAAATCAAAACATAAGAAAGAGACTGAGATGGGGATATTTGGAACCAATGATAGGGATTTTCAGCCTTCCTGTTGTCACAGCTGGGCGGCTCACCCTCCTCCTTTCCTCTGTGTCTATCTGCATGCAGGATCCTGCCAGGCAATCAAGAGAAAAAAAGACGCAGGAGAAAGGAACACCCGCTCCGATGGGAAGAGGGGGAGAATTCGCCAGCCAGCTCTGAGCAGCAGAAGAGGGAAAAACCAGTCCCTCCTTACCCAGGTGTTGGATAAGGGCCGCTTCCTGCGCCTAGGCCAGAGTGCCTCTTTGACCCCAGGGAAAAACATGGAGCTGCGCTGCAAGGGGAGCAAGATCGGATGGTCCTACCCCACCTACCTGGACACCTTCAATGACTCGCGCCTCAGGTGCTGTAGAGAGACACCTGCTGTTTAAGGCATGGAGTTGGCAGACTGGTTTGCCTTATCTTTTTGCTTCTTGCCTGCAGCATCAAGCATAGTGACAAATACAGCCAGCTGATCCTGAGCTCGCCCTCTGCTGCTGACACAGGCTCCTACAGCTGCTGGGTCGTAGTGTGTGATGGGACAGAATGTCAGAAGGATCACGATCGCACCTACGCTTCATACATCTACTTCACAGGTGATCTTTAGGGCAATGCTTTTAGGACATGGAGAGCCATGTCATTTATTTATTCCAATAATGTAAGGCAAGGCAATCATTTGTTTATAAAGCAGCCTTTAGCAGCAAGACGACTGGAAGTGTTATAATTGAATACTAATTCAACAAAAATATAGATACAATAATTGATAAGAAGTAATAATGCCTTGGTATTACACACAAAAGCCAGGCTAAATAAATAGGTTTTTAATCTTTAATCAAAGCATCTCAGGTTTCAGCGCATTAATAATGGGTTCTCAATAATGACAGGAATGGTCTTCCATAGAAATGGGGAAAACGGGAGGTGGAAGTAAATGAGCAGAGGGAGATCTGTTTGGTAGGATAATACTACATTATGATTAATATTTACATTAGATGAAAAATAGACTTTTGGGCATAAAAATAACACGCAAATTTCTTTTAAATATAGGATGGTCATAAAGGAGAAAGCAATGAGATGTTAGGAAAAAAATAAACGTCCAGAAATGTACTGGAAATAAATAAACTGAGGAAAAATATATGAATATAGGTTGTTTAAATAGAAAATAAGCATAACAGTGCAACAATAAGTTACAACAGTTGAGAATAAAATAGAAGCATACATATCTTATTAACTGGTTTAAATAAATCTCTTATTTATTATTCTGTTGCACTTTAATGAGACACTGATTTGCATGTCAAGCAATATTTTTAATAGGATTAGTCCTCCAAAGTGAGAAAGTCTTAAGAAAATGAAGGAAAACAAATTCAGAAACAACTGTCTTTACTGTTTTATCAAAAATGTGACGTAAATATTCTCATTAACTTGTATAAATATACTCTGTTAAGATGGCGAAACTCAGGGGATTTGGAAGCTCTGTCTATCTATAAAGGAAATGATTGTCCTATTTTGGCTGACAGCAAAGGAAAGGCCTTTTGATTGAGGCAGAGTTTTTTTCACCTTTAAAGGTGCTCGAGGTTTGATTTCTTTTTGTTCTATTCTTATTATGAACAACTTCTTAGGAAGTTAATTGAGTGAAAACATAATACAGAGTTGAAAGAACGTTGATTATCTTATGCTGAACAAATGTAATAATCATCTCCAGAAAGGTGGACTCCCCTCTTCAGGTTGATGGATAGTGCTTGCTCCAACGGAGGAGTTAAAATATCTCAGGGTCTTGTTCATAAGTGAGGGACGGATGGAGCATGAGATCGATAGACGGATCGGTGCAGCGTCAGCAGTGATGCGGTCTCCGTATCGGACTGTCATGGTGAAGAAGGAGCTGAGTCAGGGGGCAAAGCTGTGGACAGGAAAAAAAGAGAAATAACTATAGTCCCAGGTAGAGATGTTTTTTTAAAGACAGATACCGATACAGATTATTTTGACATCAGTCTAACTGATCCCTGATATACTTTAAATTGTTCTATTCTCTGTGATTGAAATGAAATCACTGATTTTAGGCAGTAAAGAAGTTTCCATTGGTTTGGGTCTGTAAGTGTTTCAGATCATTTAATGTCACCCAACTTTAATCCAGACAAGGAGAGCCTCTTTGTCCCGTCTGCCATCCACTTTGAGATCGTCTACCTGCGCCCCGACAGCCCTGCCGTCGTGCCCTGCCGTGTGACCGACCCCCGGGCCATGGCTTCGCTGCACAGAGAGGTCCCTCCTGTGGAGATCACAGCAAACGATACTCGTCTGACCTATGACCCCACCAGGGGGTTCATCCTTCAAAATCCCAGCGCAGATCTTCAGGGCGTCTTCTACTGCAAGGCTGTATCCAAGGACAACCCTCAAATCTCCAACAAATATCAGCTGTTGTATGTGGAAGGTGAGGATTCAGCGCTTTAAAGGCGTTAAAAGTATTCACACCCTTTGTTTTTTTTTTCAGCCTTTTGTTCCTGTTAAACCTCCGTATTGCAGCGTAAGAATTTTGCACTATTAACAAACTTTTTATTTTCATTCAATACGCTTCCAAATATTGCAATGTTTTTAAAAATCTTTCTTTCTGGGTTTATGTAACAAAGTGTAGCCATAGGTGAGCATTAGATGGATTTGTCCTCATTATGCTGTTTAAAAGACAAAAATTATAAGTGAAAAAGGGTATTAACATAATTCCATGTTACTGAACATCATAGGGATATTTTTGCTTCACAAGAGGGAACCTATTTGAGGTGTGGGTTTTAAAAGTGTCTAATCTAAATCTCCTGCTGACAGTTCCCAGTGGGCCACCATTTGTGAACCTTGGAGCCTCTCCTGAGACGGTGAGAGGAGGAGACAATGTTAACCTGACCTGCACTGTACTGGGAGAACCCGAGGTGGACGTGAGCTTCAGCTGGGCTTATCCTGGACAGGTAAGGGAACAAAGTCAAAACAGCATAATTTAGAAGGAGCAGGTATTTAAAGAATAAATACCACCTATAAAATCTGTTAGTAGGTTTCTAGTCAGGGAAAGAAATTTTAGACAACCTTTCCTCTGAATTGCGTTCACTGTTTCACTACAACAGGATGGTTTAGTCTTTCAAAGACCTGTGAGCTGTAGTTTGCATGAAACCTGCTTAGATTGAACCCAAAACATTCTTTGATTTGCGGAAATGTCTATAGAGAGGTTTGCTTCCTATATTGTCTGCAGGATGAGTTGACTAACTGTTTTCAACAATACTTACTCATAAAAACATCAGGGCACGAAATGCATCACAGCACAACAAAACTTTAAAGTTTAAACTGTTGTTGTTTAATGCCAAGTGGTTTTTTTACAAAGATGCTAATCAATATTCATAGGAAACAGTTGCAGGAGGTGACACGTTACCAATCATCTCTCTGTAAATCATGCTAGAGTTTCATTTGAAATGAGAAAAAGTAACATATTCTATATTCAGCACTGGTGGCACCAGCTTTGTTTTGCGCAGGACATACCCAAGGACTTTTCTTAAAACATTAATATGAACAAATACTTCAGGTTTTGATTTGGACAACTCCCCAATACCTCAGAGCCTGTCAGTCGTGATACTGCAGTCCCTCCCAGTTGTGGTCATCAGAGCAACCGACTCATCCGGACTTAAGAAAACGGAAAGAAAGAGACAGATAAACCTAATTTAAATCTTCCTATGGTATTCTTCTTGTAGTGCCAAGTTGGTCAAGCTGAAACTGCCTTCAAACACTAGAATCAGAGGAAAAAACATTATTTTTTGTACTTCTGAACACATTCAGGGACGAGTATTTTTGATCCACACAGGGAGAATAGTGATGGCAAACACCATTTAAACCTGTTTTCATCCCTAAATAATCCTCCCAACAAAAATAATGGTTTAAAACTTAATAAAACACAATAATATTCAAAACCTCAAGGTTAAGACAGTGGAAGCCTTTTATAGACTGGGGGTTAGCTTCCTTTTGCTGCGGAGAAGATATAAAGTTCCTGTAACGTTTCAACAGAACTTAGAATGGAAGTCCACTTTGCTTTAATAGCAGCTTTAAGCTCATCTCCATTGTTGGTTCTGGGTATAAACCAAGTCCTGAAAGAGTATAAAGTCAGCGTCTCCATAAAGCTTGGCAGCAGAAGGAAGCATGAAGTATCTACAGTAACATTTTCCAAGCTGCATCGACCGACTCCAGTAGTTGACAGGTCACTCCAATTCATTACTGACTGAAAACTTCCCACTGGAGTTAATCGATGTGGATTCTGTGTCTCCAGACTCTGGAATCCTGCTCACCCTTTAAAATGGAAACTTTGCTTTGATCTGAAGAAATGACTTTGGGTCACTAAGAAAAACTCCAATTCTTTTCATCCCTAGTGCAGGTAGGATGCTTGTGGTTCTGCATGTAAAGGCTTCTGATGAACCGACTCCAAGCTCAGTCCATCTTGTGTAAAGCTCTCCCAAATTATTGAATGGATTGTGCATGTTTCCTACATTTATTTTCCTCCACTTAACTTTCTATGAACCTGCAGTTCTCCAAACAACTTTCTTAAGCAAGGGTATCTGGAGTCTTGTGGACACAGTGCAGTCTTGACACCTATAGACAAAGACTCAGGAAATTTTTGCAGAGTTTATTAGCCGACTACCGTCTGATTCTAATGATCTGAGAAACTGAATCGAGGGATTTCATTATCTATAACACATTAAAATTCGTCCATCGTTTTTACAAACTGAAACAACCATTGAAAATACGACAAACTTTATTTCGTTTCAGAAGATATTTCAGAAAAAAAGAAGAGCAGGTCTTTTTTTTTATTATTTTACAATTTTCTACAAAATCAAATATGAAAATGGATGAATAATGAGCATATAAATTCATTTTTTCCAGCTTTCTTTTGGGTTCTGAAGTAACAATAGCTTTATAAAACAGAAGCGGTAAGTAAAAGGAGAGGAGAATCAGAAGAGCTCCAGTAAAAACAAACATTCAGTACCAATTTGGAAAGTTTTGCAGATGTTTTTTTCTGAGAAATCACACCAATGATTATTACAACAGCAAACACCTAATAGATAAGTAGCCTAACATCTAATGTCACAGCCAACTTTAACTGTTTACTAACATGAAAAATATTAGGATTATATTTTGTAAAATGAATACAATATTGTATAAAATTACTGCTCCATTTATCCAATATGGGAATATTTTGGAATGCTGAACCATAAAAACTTAAAGCAAAAAGGCTCCACAGGTTATGAACGGTGCTCTGGCTGCCCTGCAAAAACAAAAAAATGTGTCTGATTTGGGGATGGCCTGTGACGACGCTATATGATCATAAAGCAAACAAACAAATCATCCAGCTGCGCTGTAAACAGATGTGTCTTCAGCTGTGTGCATGTCGAAAGCTAGGGCCGTCATAAACCACAGGGGTGGTTAGGAACTATTATATTATACTAGTTATATTTACCCAGATACATTTACTGTAGTTTTTTATTTTTTAAAGAAAAAAAAAGTAGCTTTTCCATATTGTTTTTTTACGTTTACTTTGATAAATATAACTAATTATTGCTGTTCTTTCAGGATACTAAACCTATAGAGTGAATCGCTTTAACTTGTTTTAAATAAAAATTCAGAGACATACGTCCACAGTTTATGCTCAAGTTAGTGTTTTTCTACTAAAGCTTCATTGGTTTAATGTAATTTTCATTTGGAGATTGAGTTATTTTATTTTATTTATATTATTTTATGTACTTTTTATATTTTATTATTTAAAAAAGAAAAAACAAATGTTAGAACTGTAAATATAGTTATGTTTATATTACTGTTTTTATGTATCTTTTTTTACTGTTTTAAAGGCTGCACTTTAAAAAAAAAATGAAATTGTCTAGAGAGCTGTACTTAACGAAATTTCTTTTCGTTTATACTTGTGTATACAAAGTGACAAAATAAATCTGTCTGAGTCAAAATAAAGTCAACATTATACTTAAATATTGTTACTGAAAGTAACCTATATAAAGTACTGAAAAGTGCAACAGAAATGCACTATCCTAACCCTCCTTACGTCTTGCTGCGTCCTGAAGCAGCGACAGCTCTAACAGCATTTCATCCTCTTTCATAATAAAGTGTTTGTGCTTCTACTGCAGGGTCAGCGTCCCGTTAACATCCATACACTGTGGAGGCTGGTTAACAGAGGGATGGGCCACACCACGAGGATCTCCCAGAGCACCTTGGCTGTGGAGGATGTAGAAACCATCGACTATGGCAACTACATCTGTAGAGCTAAGAACAAGCATGGGGAGACGAGCGTAGCAACCAAAATCCTGGCTTCATAATCCCACCAAGAAGCAAAGGATTCAGATTTATTAGGATGGATTTTTTTTTCCATAAGTAAAGCTTTTAACAAAGAACCATCTGCAGGTCCAGATAAAACGAGTCTGCTCACAAAATGATATTCAACAAATAAAGATTTTTTTAATTGCGCTGCTGATGTTTACATGTCATTTAAATAACAATTTATTAAGCGGTTTGGAAACCCTTAATGTACTTTGATGACATCAACCTGCCTATACTTATTAATGCTGCAGAGAACAGAGTTTAAAGTCAGCAGAGTCATTGCGGAGGGAGTCATGAAGAAACAGCCTGAACAAACTGAGTCATGCTTTCAGACCTTTCAGACCTCCCCTTTTTCCACAAAGCAGGAGAGAATAAAAAACAAAAACTGTCACCTAAACTGAAGTGCCAAGAGCAGCAAAGGCAGCCAATTAAAAACCTCACAGGGGAAAAAAAAAAAGTTGTTTCACATACAGATGTTAAGATGAGGTAAACCATTAAAGGAGAATTTCTTGGTGAAAAAGAACAGTAAAGATCCAGGGAAACCTTCTCCTCCTTCCAAATTAAACTGAAAATGTATGCAAAAAAACAAACAAATAAAAACTCAAAACAAAACAGCAGTCTGACTTTTTTTGCACTGCTAGACATTGGAATCTGGTTTAAAGTTGGATTTTTTGCTAATGTGCTCCTTATGTGGAATGTGTTCTGCAGCGACCGAGCCCAGTTTGGACTGGTGCAATGACTCCTGCACTGCAAAAACAATGATTACAGATTTGAGATGTGTGCTGGATTACATCCAATAACGGATTAAAGAGCTCACATTCAGGCTGTATGCCCTCTACTAGATTAAATGCTGTCTCTTTAGCATTTAATCTGTAGTCAATAATTTCCCTTCACGTTTAATACAAGTCTTTATTAATTGCATATTTCAAACAGGCTCAGCATATCTGGTATACATTTCCACACGACATATTCCTACCTTTCAAAAATCTGATGTTCCTGATATATACAAGCAAACCTGAAAACAGAATCGTACATTTAAAGCTGTGTGAGGAATATTCCTTCCTCACAAACAAAACTCAAACACAAGAAGCAAGACTTGGAATGATATCCTGCTTAAAGAAAACCACAGACCACAGGAGATCTCTAAGCTGACTGGGAATAATAGGAACACACACCATCCACACTAAAACAACTTTAAGGAACTGGGTGTAGAAGGCCAGTGTATGAAAGTAAAACTGACTGTTAGCATTGTGAGAAAAGGTGCAAAAGTCCAAACAAAACAATTCCAGCTTCTTAGATATTCTGAATAAATATATACAACCCAAACTATCCTGTAGTCAGATTCTGGCTGTGGAGTCCTGGATCACAGAAAGTCAGCCATCTTTAACAGGGAAAGGCTAACGGTGCATGCATGTACCGTTTGTTAGCGTGTGCTGAGCTTCGGGAAAACAAACCTCTGATAGCAAACAACAAAAATAGTATTTCAGTACATAAAAGTCCTGAGATTCTTTTTTTCCTCCATCTTTATCAATCCGATCAGGTGTCAAAGGCAAAGAACAAGGTGGCTTTAAGTGCTTCTGTGCAACATATTTTTTTTATACAGTATTTTGCATGTTTGTACAGGAGGTGATTGAGTTGATCCGGGTCTCGGTCCGTTCCATCGACAGGATCCAATCACAGCTTTTGTTCCAGAGGAATAACCAAACACAGCGGTCTGCTTCCTGGAAGCAGGGGCCCACTGTTATCTGGGGGAGACGGGGGAGCTGGAGAAGAAGCCGGAGCTGCGAGGGGACTGCAGCTTGAAGGGGTGGGAGGGTGAGGTAGGGCTGGGGGACAGCTTGCGGGGGCTACTCAAGTCTCCGTTATGGAGCTTCCAGAGCAGCTCCTCGTTCTCCATAGAAAGCCGCTTGTTGACCTTTGACTCCTTCTGAAGGGACTCCTGCAGCACGGCCTGCTCTGTGGACAGCTGTCTGTGGGGCGGCAGAAAAATATTTACTAAACATTTGAGGCATCAGCAAGTCCCCATTTTCCATTAATTATTTTGGTCCATCAAACTTTTAACAAACTAGTTTTAATGTAAAGAGAGAAATCCTCTCAATGACCAAAATCTACAAATATTAGATTAATCAGTGCTGGTTGGATACTCAACCCTTACCTTTCAATGATTTCTAATCTTTGAAAGCACCAACAGACAGTTTGGCTCATAACGATATATATATATTTAAATCTGCCAGGAGTATACATCTTTTTGTTTGTTTCCGATTTTAAAACCTACATCTTCCTAACGTCTACTGGTTCTCTGAAGATTCTACCTTCCTGATAAGTAGTGATGGTGAGATGAAGCCTCATGAGGCCTTGAACCGTTTGGCCAAATTGCTTCAACAATCTCCACAGTTCATGAAGCCTCATGTAAACATGTCGCCACCCACTGGTAGAAGGCAGAACTACAGTTAGTAATATAACTAATTTTTTGCAATATTAAATATTTTCTTGTTTATTTTTTCCCCAAATAAGTTCATTTGAAATTGTTAATGTTAGGTCTGTATAATAAACTCTTAAGTATTTTTTTTTTGTGTGTGTAAAATGTCTTAGAAGAGAACAATAATTTTAGGTACATAGTTTTCTGCCATTTTAGTGAAATAAGCTCAAGCAGATAGTGAAAGTGTTTGTGGAAAAACTATTATGTTTAAATAAAAATGACCTTTCATTTTCTCCTCATTGCCCAATTTGCACAGTTTGTGGTTTTAATCGGGTTGGAAGTTATGTGTTCAACCAGTCTTTTGGTTAAACCCACCAATCTATATTTATACTAGGGCAACAAATGCAAATTAGTCACATTAGCCAAAATACTAGATATGTTTTATCAACACTTTTGAAAAACTGAGGGGGGGCTTTGAACCAACAACCCTTGGATTGGAAGTCCATCTTTTACAAAATCTATTTTAAAATCTATTACATCTATCTATTACATCGTTTAGTCTAACCAAACAAGTTTTAACCAACTAGATTGGTTGGAAAAAGCACCAATCTTTTCGTAGAATATATCCAAACTTTATCCATCTCTTATACAAACTCCCACATCTGACTGAATACTGAGGCTGTGTAAATGCCTGCCGAAGTTCCACTTCCCCAAGCGGTCACATAGTCTGGCGGGCAGCGAGGCTTCGGACTACATCTATTTTGGCTCCTCCCCCAAATGTAGCAAGCCTCGATACACGCCTCACAGAAATGCCCCCTCCATTACTCGACACACGCCTCGAAGCCACGGCTCTTCTCATAACTTCAGTACTGATAAGCACCAAGTCTCCATGATTGGAAGCCTTCTTTCCTTCACCCTAATCTTTAGCTCCCTCTGTTGGACCTAATAGGGTCTCTGCCTGGGCCCCTCCAAAACCTCAAGATTGATCACTATCAATAGTCTTAAATTAAATTAAAGGCTTAAAATCTAAAGCAGGTAAAAAGGATCAACAAACAAACAGCGAATGCAGTTTCAATCACCAGACCTGCTGAATAATAACATGCTTAAGGTTGGGAACTCTAGAAAAATTAGCATGATCATGTTAAATCTTTATTGGAGGTTTATTTCTAGTTAAAACTTTCAGTTTATCTGGTACCTTGACAGAGCGGCGTGCCTTTCCATTCGAGCCTTCAGGTCCTCATTCTCCTGCTGGACCTTTATGAGGATCTCATTTAGCTTCACATTTCTCTCCTTCTGTTAGAGACAGATGAAGATATTTTAGGGGTCAGGCAGCTCTTTGTCCTTTATATTTTCTTCCTCGTTGTTTGGAAACCTGCATGCAATCCAGCTCTCACCAGTTTGCTGATCTCCATCATCATCTTCTCCTGCTGGTGGAGCTGTTCGTTTTTTATATCCAGCACTGCTTTGAGACTCTCCAGCTCCTGCTCCAAATACAGAGCGTGAGAGTCTTTCTGCAGGGAGAAGATGCAGCAACATGATTAAAGTCTACCAGGATAGGAACACTGCAGCCATACAGCACATCTTCTAACTGAAAATAGAGTGAGAACAACCAGCAGAGGGCTCCACTGAGCTCTGACTACTAGTCATTTTGTCTGTTCTGCTCTAAGGCTTTATGTGAGTTAAAGAGGCAGAGGTTTCAGTTATTACTTTCTGCAGCCATATAGCTGCTGGTCATAGTCTGTATAAAGGTATAAGACTTTAATGCTTCCAAGAAAACTTTTTATAAACTGAAGAACAATTAGTTCTTTATTGTGCATTGATAAATGATTGTGTTTCAAAGAACTCATGCTTTCATAATAAATATTGGTTTTATCTCTATTCAGTGATAGTATATCTTTTAGGAAGTCTTTTGCTTTATTGCCCCCCCTCCAACCCACTCTGGATACCCGCAGGCAAACGGCACCAGAGTCATGAGGGGTTTCAACACTGAGTCCTTTCTGCATCGCAGACAAAAGGTACCTGAGTGTTTTCACCCAGCTCTCTCCTCCTGCTCTCCTCTGCAGCTAGCTTCTCTAACAGGACATTATTCTCTACTGTCAGCTCCTGAATCTGTGCCTGTGGATGCAGATAGTGAATAAAACCAGTGGACAAGCTGGAATACACAGACACAAACTCTAAGGTGTAAATAAACAGAAAAACTTACAGACAGAGAGGTTTTTGTATCTTTTAGAGCCTTCTCAATAGATTGGAGTTCCTGTGCGTGGACCTTCCTGAGTTCTGAGAGGTTTGCAAAGTTCAGAAAAATTATTATACATCAGGGAAGATAATGAGACAAACATTTACTTAATCTTATTAAAAATAGCATTTCATTAGTCAAAAAAGGGGATCCATTGCTCTGTCCTCACCTTCCATAGAGGTTTCATACTGCTGCCTGACTGACTGCAGTTGCTCTGCATGGCAGCTCTCTAGTTGCATCTTCATGGCTTCATGGTTGGCTTTCAGTTCCTCCATCTAAAAAAAAAATATGATTTCTTTAAACCTCCAAAATAAAATTAACATTAAATATGTTCAAATTGTGTCACTTCTTGTTGCCTTTAAACTCGAAAGGGTAAATTAAAAGTTAAAATCTGGGTTGACCTGCTGCTGCATGAGGGTCTTGTATTTGTTTGCTTCCTCCTGATAGGTGAGCTGAACATGGTCCCATTCAGCCCTGTGAGCAGCCTGTAGCCGCTGCTCCAGCTCAGCAAGCTCCTTTCTGTGCTCTTCCTGTAGTTTCTGTGTTGCATGGTGCAGAGCAGCATGCAGCTCTTCCTTCTCCCTCTCCAGGCACTCAGACGAGTGGACAGAAGAAGCTGTCATAAAAACAAAAGGCAGAGTTTAGCATTTATCAAAAGAGTGATGGGGTAGATTGCTGTAGTGAGTCACTAAACATTTCCAGGGGATCCTGATTTAGCCCACACTAGCATCAAATGGTGTCCAAAAAGGAATGGAAAAATCTGACTTTACAGTGCGGAGGTTGCCCAGCAAACTACAGCTGACTTACTGAAAAGTACAAAGAAATATTTTATAACAAGTGACAAATCACTTGTTATAGCGCTTTAATGGTGACTCAAAACCTATTCCAAGCTACAAATAGTTACATTTATATCGTAATCTAACATTTATAGTTACTGTTGCCACTGAGTTAGAGTTTGCTTTTGACTTTAGGTGGGAGACTGTTAAACAATTGAAGCTTCTGTGAACAAACGGCTGTCATATTTAAGAGATAAACTATCAGGGTGTTCCATGTTAAACTGAACTTGTCAGCCATTAAAAGGCTGGCATGTTTAGTGAAGGACTTAAGAATCAAACTAAAAATAGATGTGTTCAGTTCATGCTGTGTAGAAAGTTCCCTCTGCTCTACCCTTCTGGCTCCTGGTCAGTTTATACCACCCATCTGAGCCAACATTTAGCTCCTTTCTGATTCCCTTTGGCTCATGCTAACAAAACTTACAGCCATGTATGGAAATTATTAAATACATTTAGACTAGTTTACACTTAAGACATAACTTTTTTTAAAAATCTTTAATCAGGCAGAATATTAACCTTTTGCTGGTAAATATGATCTTAAACAATTTTCCTAATTTTCGTATTCATTATATTTGTATCTTGACTTTTACTGATGAATCTCTTTTGTAATGCAACCTTATATACACCTATGGTTAAAAATAAAGACATCCTGACCTTTATGTTTTATCATGAAACCAAATGTTTGTCCACCTGATTGCTCATACATGCCGAGATCTAATTAGCAATACACTCTACTATGTCACCAATTTACCCACCAAATATATGAAGTTTACTTTGAGTAATAATGCAAAAATTTAAAATGTACTTTGCTGCAGAGAGATACAGTCAAGGGTTAAAAATTACAGATCTGTTTTGTCTGATGATGATGAAATGCTAATATTGATGTTTTTGAATAAGGAAAGACTAAAGAGGCGATTAGTATTGAATTTACTGCTGTAACCAAGTTAAACTCTTACTTGGTTATTTTGAAAAAACAATCAGGAGGATGAAGATAGAAAACAGAAAACATTATTAAAGAAATAAAAATGAAGACAGAAAATTATTACTGCAATTTGAAACAATTGTGAAACATTTGTCGTTTTTTTCCTTTTTATTGGAATTACAACCAGACTATTTGGATGAAGCGGTAACAGCTAACTGGTTAACCCACAAAGAAAAAAACTTGTGACAGTTGAAGAAATGACCAAATGAGTGGAAATTGATTTGAAAAAACAGTCAAGTTAGCAGGAAGATGGGCTTTTCTAGCCTGCTACTAGGCTAGGTATTTATGCTTTCTATATCTAAACTGGGATTATTATACTGTAAACAGGCTGAGACCCATAATGGTCCAAAAAGACTGATGTTCCTGTGGGTCTCCAAGCTGGTCTGAACAGAAGATTGTGTTAAAGAGCAAATATAAACGGCACTCCGCATGTAAAAGTAGTCATGTGGGAGTTCTTAGGCGTCTGTGGGGGAGGATGGGGGTGTCTAAACGCCTCCACGCCTTAGGGGAGATGTATAAATACTGGTGTGAAGACAGGAGTTGAAGCATGCATGTATGTGCAAGGCTACTCAGAGTGACAACCCCTAAACAGGACATAAAAGATCTATTGTTCCTCAGCACCCTGAAGGCCAGCAGTGGTGTGGCGTTCCACCAGTGGGAGCCACTCAGGGGGTGTGGACCAACACTACTATAATCAGCAATGGTCAATATATAAATATAAACTACACAGCTGGCAAAGCGGTTGGAATAACAGACATCTCTTCAATAGGAAACGATAGATCTAATGACCAATGGAAAAATCAGCAGAAGCTAATTTAGGTTCAATCCAACTGGTCAATGACAACACTGTTTAATCATACAAATAAAAAGGAGCTGAATAGAGACTGGGGGCATAAACTGAAGCAATGACCACTGAAGAACGCCGTTATATTGCAACGTACCCAGTTCTCCTTTGAGGTTGGCCAGTTCCTGAGACAGCTGTCTGCTCTGCCTGGTGGCTTCATCACGCTGCAGAGAAAAACATACAAACGTCAGAGATACAGACAGAGAAAGAAGCAAAGACTTTACTGACCATAAGCACTGGAATCTAGTAAATCCCAGTTTTCTGGACAGCTTTCTGGAAAACAGCTAACTAAAAGATACCAACACAGATGCTGCTAAACAGAGCCTGATACTGGGAGGAGAAGTAAAAACCCTTCGGCACTCAGCTCATGTTTCCAGTTTCAAACACTTCTCGTGTCACCCTAACTTCCTTAGTCTTTATGAGTCAGTTTTGCAGCTGCAGGTTGTGCTGCAGTGCTACAGCTACCCTCAAACAGACGCAGAGACCGTCCAGTTTACCATCCTCCCTCTTATAGTAATGAGTTACATCTGCAACCTGACGCTCCACATGTCACATTGTGGGTGACACTTCATTAAATCATGCAAATGCACATGAAAAAGCCAACAGTACCAGATAAACATCAGAGAGAAACACGAGACAGGATGGCAAGCTATATGCTAATATAAACTCATCACTTTGAACTGCCTCTCTGTCTCACAGCGGAGGAAAACAAAGTGGAAGCCGGTTACCCTCTCTGCAGCGCAGCGAGCACTAATACAAGCTTTGCTGCCAGCACAGCCCATTATCCAGCCTCAGCCTGAGGCTCGGGTGCTGGAGTCCCCTCTGGTAGCTATGGAGACCTGGTAATCCAGGACGGACAGTGGTCCAGGTGGATGTACCACCTCCACATGGACTCCCTTCTCAGACTGAGCTCACTACATCTAAAGGCATGACTGAAAAAGCTGCTCCACTGGCTGCAGAGGGCTTTACCGTACTGCATCTAAAAAGGAAACAGGGGCAGTTCGCTAAAGGACCACCCCCACAGCTCTAAAGGCAGTCAGAGGGGAGTAAACAGATGAACTGCACAGCGCTGGCTGACATCAGGCTGAAGGGAGAGGACCACTTCAGTGGAGTGACCCACCCAGGTTAATCACAGCCATGTCCTCCTTGTTACCATCCCCCAACTCCAGGCTGCATTGACACAGCCTCTCCATTAGGAGATGATTTAATGCCATGACAGATCAATTTACCATCTTCTCCATGAACAAGACTTCTTACAGTCAATGCCCAATCAATATGAAGTACAAGAAAAAAGATTACTACACTCAGAAGCTATTGATAACTATTGAAAGGTTACACAAAAACTGTCACAGTTGGCATTTATTTTTCGCTGTTCAACTTTTCCAGGATTTGTGTAGCACATTTAAATGAATCACACCAATGATCTGGTGGATCCTACAATGGAGTGAAAACAGTTCAAATTTAGGGGGTCATAATACCTTCCTTTTCATTACGGCTTCATGATGCTATAAATGTCCCATGAGAGCATAAAGAAGATATTCTTGGTTTAGAGTAGTGTCACAATGTGGGCCGAGATAAGAGGCAAACGGCTGCAGGTCGTGTTCCAGTAACATTGATTTATTGGAAAACAGCAACAGATGCATGACGTAGAAAGAAAAATTGTTATTCAATATTCCTGTTATTCTGATTGTATGAGCGTGGGGGGGGGGGAAGTCCCACGCTCATGGAAGTGTTTATAAAGCTTATAAAAGTGTTTCACAAACGATCTAAAAACTAAGGCATACATGCATTAGTCCCTTTCAGTCAACAGTTTGTAGAGCAACCTTCAGCTGTATTTACAGTGCAGATGTTTCTGTGAAAGACTTAGACTCAACTTTATTTATCCTTTGGGATTATTCCTTCAGGGAAATTCCAGTTCCAGTAGCTTATATAGAGAACAAAGAGTTAAAGCAAGTTGCAATTAAAGATAGAAATAGAGCAGACAATATAAAAAGACTGTATATAGTACAAAAAAAAGGATTAAAAAAGAAAAAGTTGTAATGTCCTGGAATAGGTTTCCCTTCTATAAAAAAAAATTTGCACTGAAGAGAGCTATGGGAAGACTACATAGTAGTTCACTTGGGTTATTACACTTGCAATGCAGAGATGTACTGACCATATAAATAAGTGAACATTATACAGATCACACAGTGGTGTAGTCTATATAATAAGAACATGGTGATAAGCATCATGTGCTTCTTTGTTCAAACATCTAGAGACTGAAAAAACCTTTGTTTGAAAAAAAAAAATAAGAAAAAAAATGAACTAAAGCTGATGGAAAGCATCTACAAAAGATCATTTAGTTTTCTGGAGAACTCGGGTCTATACTTTAAAAGGACCACCCTAAAACCTGAGTATGCTATGGGCTAAAACATGTCAAATATACGTGAGGTGAAAATAATACAATATTATTCTTGTTAAATTTTTAAACATCAAAGTTAAGGAGTTTTTTGTACATTTTCCAAAAAATATGAGGATATGGCCAGATTTTCTGAAATGATAGAGATGTGTGTCCTTGCCATACTAAAAGATGGCCATAAAGATTGCAAATTATTTTGGGTCTGGATCTAAAAAGGAAAAGAAAATTATCACTTTTCAGCATCAAGAACAGAGTTGGGATCATTTTTGAAAATGATTGCTGTATTTAGACCATTTTAATAAATTAATCTGCATTTCAGTAAAAACTTGACTGTAGTAATAGCGGATCAATCTGGATTATGTCGGATTGCACTGCTAAGTTCAATTTGACTTCCACACAGTATCCATCTGTACAATTTCAATATTCAAGGCTAATGGATCTATTGGCCTTTGGTAAGATTTATTTTCAACAGGTTTGTGAATTCATAAATCTCGCAACAATTCTTCGCACTTGCAATGTAAATAATTCTGCCTTAATTAAGAATAAAAGGTCACCATCTGCCCATTAACTACCTGTACTTTGCGAAACAATCATTCAAGAATTGTAGTTGGGGGAGCCGAAGAAAATTGGTTTGGGGACTGCAAATGGCCCCTTGGCCGCACTTCAGACACCAGTGGTCTAAACCATTCTATGTCGTTCTGGTTAAATATTTTGGATTTTATTTCTATTAAAATACTAAGCGGTTTAGTTTTTAGGTTTTTTGAGAGTTCTTTTTTTTTTTCTCCAGGCTTTGCGTTTAGCTCAACTGCCTCCATGACCCTACAGAAGTTCAGAGATTGAGATCCTGTTTTAAAGCTTCCCGTCATCTCTGCTCCAGACCTTCCTGGTGGGATCATTGTTCATCAATAGTAGAGTCGTCTGGAGCATCTGGATTAAAACATTAACCTGGAGATGAAATCGAGTAGCAGGGTATTTACAAAAAATAAAAAATCTACACATCATTTTTAAAAATAATACCATACAAAGGAGAGGCTTTTTAAACCATCCCACAGTAATACGTTACTAGAAGATTTGTATTATGTCGTATGGCCAAGTAAATAAACAATGGTCACACATGTGACACAGTGCAGCAATATTTGTTAGAGACCGCAATGCACCAGACTAAAATTGAAATCCCTAGTTTCTTGCTGGGACAACCTGTGAGCTGTGGACAGTCTCTTAACAACTGGCAACCGATTCATCCTAGAGGTATGAGATCAAAGGGAATTAATTGAAAAAAATAAAAATCCCTTTCTACTTTTCTAAATATTATTCATTTAAACGGAAAAAAAATGTCTGGCCTAAGAAACCGTATCCTTAAATAAATTATACTTTGACAAAATGGGTAAAGTTTCAATGATATGAAAACTATTTTTATATCAATTAAGCTGTTGAGTTTTCTAAAGCTTCAAATGAAGTGAGAGGAGATAATAGGATAGAAGGCAGAACCAGCACTCAGTCCTTATCCAGACAGATAAGACGCAGCACCCACTTTATAACCATATCAAGTCAACAGCTGGGACATTCTCACACTAGCAAGGCAGGCTGGTGCCTCCTATTAATGGCATTAAGATCAGCCACCAGATTCCATTCCCCAATTCACCATCAGTGATATCAATAAAAAGGATAAGACCTGTTAGTAAATATGTGCGTGTCAAATCACTGATTAATCTACTTGTTGTAAATGAGATGTATTGGGGTTTAACAGCTCTAAAGTCAAACATAAAGTGGTTTAAACTGTAAGAATTATATTGAGTCAGAGGGAGGAGCAGCGACAGCTGTTTTTCTGCCAGAGGAACAAATGTGTTTTTAAGATTTGGTAATGCCTCTGGTTTCACAACCCTGCTGCCCAAACAGAAGGGCATGAGTCAAACATCAGTGATTAAAGGTCACGCTGTGTGCCTTCCACATAGCTGCCACATTTCAGAGGCGACATGCTCATTAAACTGATCCTACTCTGAATTTGGTCAACTGTGATGATATGTAGAAAACAGCGCTGAGAAAGGCTAATCCTCCAGGATCTGCTCTGTAACTTAAAATAAAACATTTCTCCATGTCCTCTATGGATCTTACATCTATTTATGACAAAATGTTGCAAACACTAAATCTGATCTGAAAGAAAATGATCTAAACTCTATTACACCAACTGAAACTGTGATTACAAGGAATCTCTAGAGATGTAGGCTAAAAGAAAATGAAGCACAAGGGTGACTCCCAATAACAGTCATTCGTTGAAGGAACCGATCCGGGTGTCGGGAGCCTCCTGTTCCTCGGCTGCCTCAAACACATGAATAATGAACAACCACACTATCCAAGAACACAATGTCATTCAGCGCTACAATCTAGATGTTTATATGGTTAACCTGTTAGCTCCGTCACTTCTGAGGAAAGAATTAGACCCTGCAGAAAAAGAGGTGTCTGAATTATTAAAATTTGTTTTTTTGTTAGTCTCCAAAGAAAATACACACTTAGGCTCTCAGACTACATACAAAGCAAATGAAGTTTAATCTTCTTCAGAGTGGTGTGCTGGAACTGAGGAGTATTTAGTAAAGTTTAAATTAATTAATTAATATGCAAGATATCAGATATCAGCTGGTGACTAGCATCACCTGTTTATTAAAATGTAAATGTAAATCCGTTTATTAAACCATCACCTTGGGGGAGCAGTGGACTGCCATTGTGCGGCGACCAAGGAGCAGTGTAGGTGGGGGTTAAGGGTTTTGCTCAGGAACCCAGAGTGGCAGTCTGTGGGGATCGAACCGGGTACATGCAAACATCTCAGAGCACACGCTCACATTAGACAACTAGGTAAGACCGCTCACTGGAACAACTATTTACAGCAAACAAAATGAACTAGAAATAAACTTAAGAAGCACAGACATGCTATTTAAAACAAAAGAGATGTTACAGGTTTAATTAAAAGGAGAATTATTATTCCAAGTATTAACTTTTATTTTCCCCCAAAAAATTAAATCTTCAACAAAGTGTGATAAAAAAAGAAATCAAACTAGGATCAAGTGTGTGTAGTAGGGGGGTCCTGTTAGCAATGCAGGACTATCGCTGTCCAGTTGTACACGTGCTCCATGTTTTATTTTAGGTAACTTAAGGTTAAAAAAAAAGAAAAAAAAAGCCTTGCTTAGGTATGTCCTAAAAAGGGAAAAGGCCTTTCAGTCCCATCAGCCAAGGTAGGATAGTCTTTTCTTACATAGTTGGCTTCAAAATTTAGATTTAAAGGGGGACACCGTTTTTTTTTTTTACATTTGGCCCTTGGTTTTACGTAATTACATCATGTTCTACCCACCCATATGAGTTTTGTGTCATTTGGAGCTGTTCTGAAGATATTCGGTTTTGTAATCCAAGTAACGTCTTCCTATGGGCAACGAGTTGAAGGCACAAACTAAACTGTTTATGTTTAAACTGTTTATAAATTGATAATTTATGGTACACCAGCATTCATAACATGTAGGCGCATCACTGTCCCCAGACATCCGCGGTTATATTTTTTATATTTATATTTTTTTAAACAAAGCAGAGTGTGTATGACGTCATCCGTGCACCGCATTGGATTAGTGACAGGCTGCCCGGGCCACAGGCGGCTACACTCTACCCCTTCCATTCATTCGGGGAGCTAATCTGAATCGTTCAATTCCATTTGGGGAGCGAGATCATCTGTGGTAGTAGCACTAGACATCTTCCAGGCATGTAAATAAAACTAGCAGCAGTTCAGTAGACAGGATGAATGAACGGTAGCTGGCGAGCATGAATGATGTCACACACGCGCCGCTTTGTTTTAGAAAAATATAAATGTAAAAAAAACGGTGTTCCCCTTTAACTCCACATGTTTTTTCTTAATAGAAGTTATATTTAATAGTAATAATAATATTAATGATAATAGTAAAGATATTACATTTTATGTTGAAATAGCTGAAATTCAATTAAGCTGTTAAGGATGTAAATGTATCGGTTTTAGATGATTAAATCACTGTTTTACGAGTCTGCTCTTCTAATCTCATCAGAAAGCTGGAATTAAAATATCTTGAAATTGTTTCAGTTTTTGTTTTTTTTTAAGTAATTAAAATTCAACAAAATTCTGTATCTGGTGAAGATTCTCAGTCATTCAGGTCAACAATGCCTTAGAAAACATGCAAATTGAGCCAACACAAGGCTTTGTTGTTGGTCCACTCTATAAAGCCTGGAACTCAACTCTATTTCTGACATTTTGAATTAAAAAAAGCTTCCTGGTGAAGAATCAACTCTATACGTCAGGGCAAGGTGGGAACGTGAGCTGGGTGAGGGCATCCCAGAGGAAATGTGGAATGACATGTGGGAAGTTCACCTAACTACAACACAATCACAGCAGTGGCGAGATTTTGCTTGGAAGAACCAGATCAGATACTTCATAACACCCCAAATTAAAAGTAAACAAATGAAAACTCAAAAAACATGCTGGAGGCTTTGTAACCACGTGGATTCTGACCATTCACACATTTTCTGGAAATGTGAAAAAATAGTCATTCTGGGATGCCATTCACTCAGCTATCTGTGAGATTTTGACGCATGTGATACCCCGATCTTGTCTTGTGTTGTACTTGGGATATTTGGACAATACTGTACATGTAAAAGACCAATATCTGCTAAAGATTCTCCTTGTGGCTGCAAAGAAAACAATATCTAAGAACTGGCTTAATACTGAAACCCCAACATACTGAATGAACAATGGATCCGTATTGTAGAAGACATCCAAACAATGGAACGACTTGCGTATAAATTGAAAATGAAAGAAGAGGCTTTTGTAAAGGACTGGGAAAAATGGTTATTATATACAACAAAAAGAGCTTATTGCTAATTTTGATCTCTTTATTATTTTTTATTAATCTACCCCCTACAGGCTTTGTTGCTGTTCATGTTTTTCTTCATTTATATTTCTTCTATGTAAACATATTTTTTTATTGTTTGGTATAGTTTTGTTTGCACTTGTTTGTTATGTTCTGTTATCAAATTGCAAATGTGACAGAAGAATGAAAAGAACTAGTGGGAGAAAAAAAAAAAAAAAGATGGGAGAAAAATGTCAATTTGCCCTCCCCCCACATATATAAAAAAAAGGGGGGGACTAGAAAACTTGATATTTGTAAAGAGTGCAATTCATATGTTTATAACTAAATTAAAAAGATATAAAAAAAAATAAAAAAAAAGCTTCCTGGTTGGGATAGCAAAACATCTTCAAACTTGGAAACACAGTCCAGTGGATTGTTTTTTAAATTCTGTATCAATGGTTCAGAAACCAACATAAACCAGACACTGGAAATCTTCCGCACTGTTGTTTTCACCGTCAGATAGTGAGTACATGTGTAAACTTCAAGTTCTACAGTTTATTGCATGGTTTTGATTGGTTAAGAGAAAAACTAGCATATCACTCAAAGGCTTGGACAGACTTTAGCTATAAATAGAAATGTGCCTGATGCTTAAGCGTTTCCTGACAACAGCAGGTATACACCAGGTCGTATAATAAAAGGGCTGCACACTGAAAACAATGATAAAACTCATTACTTATATGTTATTAAATATCTTTTATAAATTATCCTTTGACATTAATCCCGGAAGCTGAAAAAAAAAAAAAAAAAAAAAGGGGCAGCATATTTTGAGAAGAACAAAATATTATATATTTTCTTACCTCAGCCAAAGTTTGCTGTAGAACGATGACGAGGGCCTGAAACCTGCGGTCGCTGGATGCAAGGGGTTTTTCAAGCTGCTGGATCTTCTGCTGTCGGCCTTCATCCTGTACCACTTTCTGGGACCCAGTCCTCCTGGTTGTATTGGAATGCTGCTGTTGAGGTAGCCTGGCGCTGGTCTTGCACTTGTTCACTATAAAAAAAACATAACAATGACCATTAGCATCCTCCCCTCCATAACCCTGCTGATTGCCACCCAACCAATCTGTCCGTCATGTTTGAAAAGAAAGATTGGGTTACTGCACGCCTGAAGAGTACTTCCTAATCATCAGCCTGATGAGTACAGAGCTGCTCCTCAAATCCAATCCAGTACAAACCAGTAGCCAAGGACAGCTTATTCTCTCAAGGTCATTCTGCAGCAGGTTTGATTTACATCTGCTTTATAAATACATCAGTGACATCTGATAGGCACCATTACTTTGACTAATGAAAAGAAGTTTGTCACCAGAGCACAGGGTTAAATTATCAGAAGACATACCTCCAACCAATGAGCAGAATGAATTTTCTATTTTCTTTATTTGAAGAAAATAGAAAATGTAATGGACACAGAGCATTAAGGATAACATGAAAAATAACTGAAAGGGCAATTTAACAAGTAGGGCCTGCTGCACCAATTTGGGGTGGTAGGAATCCACAACTTGATGAGCTTAAAAAATTATTACATAACACATCATTGGAAAGCTAGAGAGGGTTTTCTTAACAGGAGCTTCTATAGAGAATCAGTATTCATTGTAAAGCCAATATGGAGAAGGCCCTTTCCTGAATTCACCACGAGCTGCTGAGGAAACGGGAATAAAATCAACTCAAAAGAGAAGATGAGATTTAAAGTTTAGCTGAGCTACCTGATGTGTTGGAGAATAAAGATATAATCAGCATCTTCAAATAAAAGATCCACAAATCTTTGCTTTTCTATGCTGACATCAGTTTATGCTTCTCTTTGATGTCTGACCTGCAGATTCTAGCTTTAATTGATTAGGGTTTGTTTTTGATTTCTTTAAAAAAATCAAACAAAAAGGAAATGAATTTATTATACAATAAAAACAACAGTAAAAAGCTGCTGGTTTCTAGAACAAATTTTAACACCTTGACCACATTATAAAAATACCATATATATATATATATATATATATATATATATAAAAAGAAAATCTGGATCTTTGATTATTTTAACTGTTCTGGGGCAGTTAATGAGTAAGGTAAGGTAATTAAGGTAATTAATTCTGATGGTATGAAGTTTCAAAGGGTCTCTTCCTATAAGTATTTAGGAATATGAACTGAGAAAAAGCTTTCATTCATTTAATGTGCATACCTTCAATCTAGTAAAGCAGCTCAAAATTAAGATTTGTTTCATTTATTAAATTTAACAAATCTTATTTATATTAGCCTAATATAATTAAAACAGCTGTTCTAGCTTATGGATTGACCCAAAACTGTTCTTTTTTATTGCGACTTTAATCATTGTTTAAATAAATAAAATTAAGCATTTTGTTAAGATGCTAAGTCTGTATGGTAAAGCTCACCCATGTTTTAGAAAGACTCAATCTTTTTTTACTTGAGAAATGACCAAGGAAACTGTAAGAAGAGATTCCCCAAGTCTGAACTTTTGCAGACAGTTATTATGCAACATGAGGAAGTAGGTTCCTTAACGTGGAGTGCAGACTCTTTAAATCTAAACTGAGTCTCATTCCTAACTTAATATTCTTACATGTACACTCGCACACAAATAAACTACTCGTTTATTGAAAATGCTTCCAGTGGAAACCCTTTGAAATCTGACTAAAACAAGCCAATAATTCTGTAAGCGTCATAAAAACAAAGTTTTCAAACATTTAGATTTTGCTCCCACGGTATAATAATGTCTTACTTCCTTAAGTAGAGTTTTTTCATTAGCAGGTTGGATAGTTGTACTAAAAAGTTTGTCAAACAATGATTCAAGAAACTGATATCTGTAGGTCTTTAAATAACACTGCCCTCTGGTGGCTTTGCAGAGAGAGGAACAAATACAGTAAATAATCTGATCTTTCTGTGTGATATGTCCTGTGGCTGATATTAAATATGTGATATGATCCATTATTCTGTAATATATTCAATGTTCAGGTCATCTTATCTTTAAGAAAATGAAACCCAAACAGAAGTAAAGTACATCGTCTGCATATTCATGAAGCCATTCTACAGATCCAGGACCACAGGTGGTCTAAATGAAACGCTGCTAAATTTGAATAATTTATGCAGTCACCAGTTAAACCATTGAAATGTGAGCCAGAGAAGTGGTCTGGTTCTGATCAGAGATGTGAAGGATTATCTACATTAGTGTCTTTCAACAGGTGTATTTCCATTAACATTTTGAAACTTTGAAAAGCATCATCGGCTCCATCCTTCTGCTTTCCATAACACACAAACCTGCATTTGATCAAACCAATCAGACCTGGTCTCTTTAACCAATGGAGGCACAAGGAGGCCAGTGGGCCGTCTTTGTGAACCCACCAAACAGACATAAATGTTGCCCTCCTTCATGTCAGAGACGCTGCACAAAGTCAAACATCCAACTTAAAAAAAAAAAAAACACCAAGCAAAAAGACAGACACTGTTCTGCTCAGAGACATCGCAGAGCAAAGCATGATGGGTGAGGAGACCCCTGACAATTAGATGTTTGTCATGGTGCTTGGTGTCATCTATTCTCTGAATAGAAAGAATCAAACAGAGGTTCTCAATCTGAAAAAGTGGATTCTCAATTAGAAGCCACATCATGCTGTTAAAAGCATATTATCCTTTACTAGTACAGCAAAAGGTCCTCATATGTAGACAAGATCATGTTTTTTCTTAAACAATGTTCTAACATTAAGTGTTAATAGAAACTAATAATAATTTAAACTTGACTTTTGCATTATTAAGCTTTTTCAATACCATCAACAGTGTTTATAAAAACAGCATCTTAATGATTCACAGCAGCATTATGAACAGAGTATCACAGATGAGTGGGTGTCTCAGAGTGGAAGAGCAGACACTCTTTGACAGTTCCATAGACCTGAGCCTTAAAAAGGTGACAATCAACCAAAGCAGGTCTCCAATAATGTCAGATTTATGGTTGTTTACAGCTGCTAAAATCGCCACATCTAAATATACTTTAACAGAGTTGAAGTTTCGGTTGACTTAGATGGGTAAATGAAACCTGAGCCATTTGCCTTTTTAGCTACTTATATGTTTAACTAAAAATAGCTTGTATGAACAGCCAACAGCAGATCTGGATTTTAAAAAGGAACAAAAACAAAAACAGGTTTGGCTCTTCTATTACCAAACAGAAAGGCAGAAAAACTCCAGAAATACAACCAAACAGCAGCAGGATTAAACATGGATGAAATGGACAGACCTGCTTTGAAAACCACAGGGCTTTTCCTGCATCCTGACAGCAGCTGAATGTTTCGCAGTAAACCTTTGGCCGTCAGACGCACATGGATGTTTGATAGGGAGAGCTTCGGGGACCATAGCATGGCTTGAAAGCAGAAAACTACTCAATGTTTGAAGCCAGTAATAAATCGGGATGGAAAAAATATAGAAATAGAAATCTGTGTCCTAATATAGACGCCTCATCCGTGATGCCCACACCTGCAGCTTTGGTACTGCATCCTTAGATGACGGACGTGGACTGGGAAAATATATGAATAAATAAACTAAAGAAGCCTTTAATAAAATAAAATAATTAAAAAATTATGGCACCTGCTTCAGCATGGCAAAACTCCCAAGTTAGAAAACAAAACAGATTCCCAGCTGAGAGTAAAGGAAAAGTCCATTCGATGTTGCTCAGATCTTAGATTTCATGTAAAGAAACAAAAAACAAAAACTATCCTTTAATCCTGTTGGGAAACTAAGCTTCAGTCTGCCAGAGCAGCATTTCTAAACATGATAACAGTACTGGTGCTGAAGTAGAGCGAGGATACACAAACAGTGCTTAATGTGGGCGGAGCAATCAAAAGCTGCAGCCAATGAGATTCTAATCTAGTTCTCTGGCTGAGGGAAAGTTCCTCTACTTTATTCAGACTCCCTCTCCTCTCAGGATGAGCAGAAAACTGAATAAAGTCTCTATGAAAATAAGTTTTCAATAAAAAGCTTTTTTGGACGTCTCTTATTGAACACAGAACGCATTCAGGGAGCCAAATGGATTCACACTGCAAAAACTGAAATGAAAGGAAGTTATTTTTCCTGAAATAAGTGTATATTCCCTTGATTTAGGCAGGTAAGACAATTTGCCAATATAACAACTTGATTTAAACTGAAAATAAGAAAAACCTATTAACTAATTTCAACTTAAATTAACTCATTTCAAGTTCATAATATTTAATTATTACTTTTAACAGAATCTGATTTATTTGCTCTAGTCAATGGGCAACATTTATTTTGAATATTTTACCTAATTTTAGATAAATTTTTGCAGGTTTCCAAGAATCTATAAGTTTGAATAAAACTGACTGTGCAGTATGACAAATTAAGGATAAAAACATGTCTTTTAAACATAAATCACAGTATAATTTATTTGGATTTCAGAAAAAAAAATATAGATTTTTAGCTTTTGAATAAGAGTATCTCCTTTTCTTTTTTCCGAATATTATCCAGTACATGAAAATGATGCCCCTTCATACTTTTTTCAGACTTTCAAGACTGCTTAAGAACCCAGATGATCATCAGTTCTTGTTTCGTAAGTAGTATTAACATAAAGAGTAGGAGATGATCTACATTTTGAGGAGACAAAGAAATGAATCTCACCAGTTCCAACTGAAATTTGCTCGGCAGGTCTTCCATAATTTGTCTTTTTTTGCGGACTGGTGGCAGAACTTGATGCTCCCTTGCTTGTGGAAGTTGCAGACCGGCAGACTGTAGTCACAGCTGTTAGAAGAAGAAGATCCAAGTGGGAGAAAATGCTGCAGTTAATCCAACCCATGATGAGGCAGAATGCTAGTAACTAGAAACACTATGAAATAATGATGCTAGCGAGCAGTTTTAAAGCTGAACCAAAAGGTGAAGGGCTGGAGTTAAATAGATGTTGGAGTGATGCAATCAAATCATGATTAAAGGGTCTTCATCATTAAGCATTACCATAGAGTATCAGAGGATACCACAGCATTGTTTGATAAGGCTAGCATAAAAGATATGACTAACGAAGTTAACATAAGGGGACAAAACAATCACTGTGAGAAAGGTGATTGGTGTAAAATGTGACTGTTTAAGAGAAGGTTTTGGATGCTGCAAGTTCAGGTTTGATTAAAAAGCTCTAATCAGTAAATATGTTACCTGTAATAAATAACTCTTTATCTGCCAACTTTAAACACCTAATGAAACCTTTTGTCTCCAAAACATCTCATTAGCTAATGCCGTTGGATTCGTACGTTACTGGCGGTGCCTATGGAGACTGAGAACAAAGTAGATTTATTTTGAGCGGCTCAAAGGCAGCCTCAATTTGCTACAGCAATGCCTACAGGTAGCAGATATGATCACATTTTGAAGAGGATGAAGACAGAGGGGAAAAAAGGATCTTCAGTTTGTTTAAAATTAAGAAAATGGTCAGCTGACTTTGGAGCAACTCTGATAACCAGTCATGGTCATCATTTCAGGTTCTAAAGAAATGTCCCATAAATTCTTTATTTAAAAAAAAGGAAGGAAAATGATCCCAACCTATAAGTTAACCAAAAAGAAGATGGTGAAAGAAGCCACTGCAGATTGTGTGTTTTCTTCACCACAGATGCATGGACAGAGCCCATAAGATGGCAATACAGAAAACAAAACAGATCCACCAATGAAATAATGAATTTCCACTGAGGGAATAGCAGCACTAATGAACATGAAGACGCTCTTTCTTCCAACCTATGGAGGGAGTCTGGTGGTGCTGGACAAAACACCAATTTGCGGCAGCTCAGGGAGCCGCCACAAACTGGAATGCTGTTCTGGAATGATGCATCCAGATGCAAAAAAAAATGTGGCTCTACTATTTTTAATTCCAAATGTCCAAATATGTTGACTTGTGCTCAAATATTCCCCCTCCATCCTTTGTCACAGTACCAAGGTTTAAATAGCTTTGACATTTTTATTAGTTTTTGTTTCATTTGACTCATTCCATTTAAGTTTTAATTAGTTTTTACCATTTGTTAGCTAGTTTAGTTGTTTTTTGTTTTTATTCTTAGTTTTAGCTTAGTATTTATCCGTTTTGGTTATAGTTTTAGTCTGTTATGCAATACGACTTATATACCAGGGGTAAGACTTTTAAAAAACTTAAAACATAAGGACCGACTCCTACAGCAACACAAATGAGCTGACTGCTATACCTGCCATCTGCTAAACTAATGCAGATGGTGTTTTATTTTTTTTTTATTTTTTTTTACAGTGAACAAAAGCAAAAACAACAACCAGTAACTACCTCTTATATTAATGCGTTATGATAAAGGCACAAACGACAACCAAACACAGTCTCTTAAAATTCAGTTTTAGTTAGTTTTTATTTTTGCAAGGTCTAGTTTTTATTTTTATTTCAGTAAAAAAATGTACTCTTGTTAATTAGTTTGTTAGTTTTAGTTCATGATAGTAATAACAGCACCTGTGTTGCAGATTTGAAAACTGCATTGCAGGTGGTATCCAACTACATTTGTCTACTGCACGTTCCAACAATCAGAATGTTAAGCATATTCATAAAGGTAAACATGCTATATCGAGTGCGTCCACAGTATTGTTAAAGTGAAAGACCATTCTCACTGTGGCTGGTTAGTAGATCAGCTTTGTCTGCAATCTAGAATGCTTTTCTACATGCAAACTGGGGCTGCATGTATGAAACATTCTAAAACATCTAAAATGTAATATTAATTGGATTTTCCTTTACACCAACTAAAATCTTGTAGCTGTTCCCCTCCAAGGTTTTGCTGTTTGCATGACTTTGAAAGCTTGCTTGTCCAGAGTCCATTGTAGCAGAACTTTGTTACCATTGTGTGGAAAACTGCTCACCTTTATTCTAATGTGTGCATGTAGGAGGAAAAAAATGCAGAAATGAAGGCTTAATTTAATATGACATTGAAAAAAATCCCCATCAGCATCCAGCATATGTGTGGTTTCTGATGGAGATGAGAAGTCTGCTTCCTGGTCTGTTGAAGAACCAATAGTTTGCATCCAATCTTTTAAATAAACTGTTAGTTTTCTTAAATATAAAAGAACTATGCTCTAATTTGTAGTTACCGATCTCTTGTTGCTATATTTTAATTTTACAAACCAGATCTTCTCACCATTCTTTTTCTTCTTTGGTGCGATTGCAATAGCGGATCTTGACCTGGCCGGAGCTGAGCCTGAACATTTAGAGTATGTTTGGCTCAACATGCTGCTGTGAAGCAGGATTCTCCACCATAAACAGAATCAAAAATAAATATTGATTCAGGTTTCATGAATGAGCACCTTGATATGTGCTTGAGAATGTGTTTGTTGGCAACCAAACCCAGGGTTAAAGCCTTGCAGGGCAGTGTAAGGGCCTCTGCTCTCATCAAGCCAAAAAATAATAAAATAAACAGTCCGTTCAGGTGTTTTAAAAAAATATGTGAATCAGGTAATTATATACCAAACTGAACGATTGTTGTTCTCTACTTCAAAAAACACTAGATTTTAAAATGGGAATTTGTTTTTTCTTTCTATATATATATATATAGTTATATTTATATATATTTATATTTATATATATTTATTTCAAAATTCAATGTATAACATGGATGCATGAACACCTCATTTTGTTTCAGCGTTAAATTCTGTTTAAAGTAACAGATTATAATTAAAAATGTCTCCGGACCTTTACTGGTTGATGATTTTCTTTAATCGGACCCTGCTGATTTTTTAAATTGGTTACCTCTGGTTTAGAAGATCAGAGCATTTCACTATCATCTGGGATGAAATAACTTGGATTTATAATAAGTGCAGACCCCAAAGGATTTATCTACTGCAGGGAAGACATGACATAACATAAGAAATATCACTCTTAGAAATCCTCACATTTTGCTAAAATGAGTAAAAATTCCTCTCAGAGACATAAGGAGACATTTCTTACCTGATCCAGTGTTTTTTGCAGGGGTTGAAATGAGTCTTGGTCTCAGCAAAACAGGTTTAAATGGTGTTTGCTTGTTTGCTGCTCCTCCAGAAACTGTGGGGCAAATGCAGAGATGTGTGGGCTAAATACATCAAAGCACGCATTTAAACTCTGGGTATAAATCATTTTAGCCACAGTACTTATAGTTCCTAAATCATACTTTTATTTATAATATAATATAATAAAACAGGTGAACAAAAATTTACATTTCACATTTCTAAGCAGTATTTCACAAACTGTTTGTGCTAAATGTGTTACCAGTAAATGGTAGCAGCCCTAAAACCTAACCATGTCTCTAAAAGCTTTCTACCATTTCCATGAAACGCCGCCAACAAAGGGATGATACAAAAGCGATAAGATCCGATGAGCAGGCATGTCAGCAGGGTCAAATCACAGCTGGATTCTGAATCGCTTTGTGCAAAAAAAGAAGAGTTATAGAAAACATGAGTTGGGATTTCAGTCCAAGTGCAGCTCCGGAGTCCAGTGTAGCCAGCCATGGGTTGTTAGTTAGAAATGAAATAAAGAGTGATTTCTCTCCCCATCCACCTCAGACAGCATCAGTTTGAATAGGTCTGCTTTTACTCCTCCAGGCTACTTTCATTGTTAAGTAGAGTGGAAGAGGAGGTTGCCATGACAACAAAAGGCGGGGTCCCTAGTTTGTTGAAAAGGTCCTCTAAGCCAATAACAGCAGGACGCAGGCTGTTGAATGTTCTGGATGCAAGAGCGGCTCATCTGTCCAGCTCTGCTGTTAATCAGTTAGTTTTACTTCACTGGCTTTAGATGAATTATTTTTATTTAAAGTTATATACTATCTATCAAAGTATATAAATATTAATTCAGGTAAATAAAACAACAAAAAGCCTATACTAGGGAAACATTTATCTAGATCAAGGCCTGAAATGGGTTAATATTTAAGAGCAGCATTTCTGCATTCTTATGAGCCTCACCTGTTGTTCTCTTAGATTCCTGTCCCAGCATCTTCCTTGGTGGTCTAACTGCAGGAGTAGCAGGAGGGCCCATAGATGAAGGTCGACTAGGAGTTTGAGGAGGCTTGGATGCATTTTGCTGGCGCTTGGTGCCTACGAATGGCTCCTCTGCAGCCTGGGCTCGTTGACTGCCTGGTATGGAGTTGAGGAAAAATTTACCAAAACAAAATATAATAAAAACTTTTTGATTAAACTTTTCCTTTTCATTTCCTTCAAAAACATTTCTTTTTCTAAAGTAGTATTTCAGAAATGAAAACTCTCCAGCTACGATTGCATATTAAAGGGCATAAAAGGGGGGGATGAAAAACCATGAGATTAACAATCCCACTTCTCAGATGTGCTACAGAAACGGAGCAGTGGAGCCACCTGCATGTCAGAAAACGCTCATTGTCACCCTCTGATGGAGGGGCAGCGTTAAAACATTAAACCAGTACAGTTTCCATCCAAACTAGGAGCTTCATCTCACAAAAGAATTATAACATAATAAGGTGAATTAATATGAAGAATTAGATTCAATATGAAGAAAATTTCTACAAACAATTTAAGTGATTTTGTTCTAATTTTGAAAACTAAAATGTAATAATATTTACTTAAGACGAATAAAAAATATGTTTTTAAAAACAGCAATGTTTGCAAAGGAGACACCATGTACCAACAAAATGCAAACTTTACTTTCATTTGAACAGAGTACTTGGAGCAACAATCCAGTTCTTTTGATTTTTGAACTACTAAGACATTTCTGACATCAGCTCTGGTTTTGAATCATCTTAATATGAGGAATGAAAGCTGAACATCTCTTGGCATAATTCCTTGTGTTTGGGCTGTTGAAACTCTGAACCCAGCTGTAGACCACACCTTCTGAATCTCCTATTCTTGAATGGACTTTGCTTTACAATCCTCCTAAGGCTGGTCTTCGACCCAGCACTCGAAAAACACCCAGCTTATTTAGAAATGAGCTTTTCTTACCTACTTCTCTTTGTAGACTGTGAACGACTGCCAAGTCACAATGAGAATTTAACTGTTAAAGTCAGACAGATAAATTCCTCTCTGCTGCAGTGGATTGAGGCGATGACTTTATTTCTAGATATCCTGGTTCAAAAGGTTGTCCTGTGTTAAACTCTGCTTAGTGAGCCCTGAATATAGAAGCAGATGAAATTCCTCTAAAACTGACATGAATAATTGAAATTTGTCAAATTTCTCTGAAAGATGACGTTACTCTGAACTTCAGAGCATAACAGCAGCGAAAAAATGCGTTTAACACATTTACCTCTTTATTAGTAAATATACATGAGAAACTGGTCGGGGTTTCTGGAGGACATAAGACCACACACCCACTCCTCACTCTTTACAATCCCTTTGACTAAAATGCAGTCACAGCTTAACAAATGCGCTGACAGAGAGCACAACCTTTAAAAGCACAATAAAAAAAATAAATTATTAACAGAAGCAAGAATGGGCTGAGTTGGCAAATAGGCTAAAAATACAGGAGAAAAAAATATAACAGTTATTAAAAATAGATTTTTCCCAGGACTACATCATATCTCTTTAGTGCCACCTGGTGAGGGCCCTGATTATGCATTGGTTTGTTTTTGTGAAGATGTTCATAGTAAATTTTTTATTTAAGAATGGCCAATAGCTTAGCTTTGGTTCAGGAGGGGAAGATGTCCATGCTGTTGTCCTTGCATCATTTACAGGCCAACCATGCATCCAGCATACACATCGAGCGAGCCCTCTAAACATTTCAGAGTTCAGTTTAAGAGTTAGTTTCAAGTTCATTTTCAAACCAAAAAAAAGGTTTGACTAATACTCCACCTCTTGGCTGTAATTATGGTGGACCTCTGTGCCCTTTAATAGGCCAATCAAGAGAGAAAAAGAGAGATAATATTAAATTATACCAAATAGCTAATTTCACACATTTTGACCAAAATACCAGCTTGGTGGTGTCAGACATTTTTCTGGAAACTCCAATTAAATCAAAGGTAAACTTACTTTCACTACTTTGGGCTTTCCCAGCAGTTCTTGAGTTCCTGTCCTCAGGCCTCCCCAGCACTCCCAGTCTGAGTCTGGCTGACAGAGGAGCTGCTCTGGAACCAGCGGCTGGAGGCTGGGAAAGTGAAGCTCCTCTCGCTCGTCTGGGGGAAGGTTGGCCTTGAGATCTACTTTTGCTTTCATTCAGCTGGGGTCTTGCTATGGTTGATCTGCTGGGCTCTGCCTGGGAAAACAAAACAAATATATGGATGGAATAAAAATCTAACACATCATGTATTGAAGTTTCTAGGATCAGGCATCTGCTTACCACCAGACTGATCTTCTTTACACCTCTGGAGTTTTCAACAGAACGGTTTGTCCTCTCAACGGGTTTCTGTTGGGGAGGGCCCTTCACGTTGCTTGCTTTAGCTGAGCTCTTCACGCTGTCCTCTTGAGAAACAGGCAAACTCGCCGTAACTCCTTGAGGTGCTTTATTCTCTTTAAGTGGCCTAGATGTTGCTGAACTCTCAGAGGACGAGCGAGGCTGCGTCATCCCAACGGTAGGCCTGTCCTGACCTGAAACCGATCCAGAACGGACCCCAATTTGATTTGAAACATCCTTCTTTGTAGTGGGTTTGGGCTCCACTGGGCCATTTCCAGCTGTGGATTTATTTTCATTTGAAGCACAGCTCAGGCTGGTGGCATGTTGTGCTGATGCCTCTGATAACTGGCTTTCTGATGCCTGCATCTCCTTAAAGCTGCTTTCTGTGCCCTGAACCTCAGAAACATGTTCTTTGACAGCTGGGATGGAGTCTGCTGAAGAAGCTGCAGCAAGTCTAGATAGCGGTTTAACAGATGCTCCTGTCATAGCAGCTCTTTTGTGAACCTGTCCATTAGGATCAGAGGTTTTAAAGATGGTAGAGACACCTGGAGTTCTGCTCATTACCTTAGCAGCAGTAATCCTGAAAGCTGTTTTTCTATTAATCTCCTGTTTATCAACCTGCTGGGACCTTTGCAGTTTAGGGGTGCCGGACACAGCTGCCTGCTGCTGCAATCTACTGAAGACTTTAGATTTCACAGCACTAACATCAGACTTGGGAACCCTCTGTAATTCTGTTTTCTTAGCTTTGCATATTGAAGGAGTAACGCTTGCAACCGGACGGCCTTTAGAAGTGACGGAGATATGATGCCTTTTCTCCAGCTGGAAACCTGGGCCGTTGATGTGTTCAATGCAAGGAGAGCGGTAGGAGAGGTTAGGTGTCTTGGTCCCAAAGACTTGCACAGGAGTAGATGTGTGAACATCATCATCGCTTTCCAGCATTCCTGATGAAACAGACCCAAAGGTTTTGCCAACTTCTGGGGTAAACTCTTCTGAAACCTGAGGCTGCAAATCCACATCAGCACCGGACTGCCTGACCCCTTCTATAGTGTCTGTAGGAGTTTCACAAATGAAGGTTGTGAAGAGACTACCTCCACTTTCACTTGGCAGAGGTACATCAGAGCTGGATGGTGCCATATCATTTTCCCCAGTGGGATTCTCTGTACTTTTTTCCTGAATGAAAGTCATACCAAGGCTAGAGTGCGCCACATTCTCCTTGGTCCCCATCTCTGCTGATGTTCTGCAGACATCTGGAAGAAAAGCTGACAAGCTGGACTCGTATGGTGCAGGCATGCAGCTTGCAGCTGGAGAAAAGCTGGAATCCTCCATTGAAGAGAAAACTAAAAGAGACTGATCCTCCAGACAAAAGCTGGGATTTCTTAATATTATTTCCCCAGAGCTTAGGGAGATGCAATCATTTCTAGATCTTCTACAGGAAGCGCCACACAAACTGAGCTTGCCCTCTATTCCGGCAATCTCCAAAGGGATCTTTTCATCTATTGCATTGTGATCTTCATGCTTAATAAAACTCTTACATGTCTCGGCTACAGTTGGTCCATTTTGATTTCCAGGAGTCACAATGAATCCTTCAGTCATGTTTGAAGTAACAACAGAGAGAGGATCCTCTTGTGAGGTGGCAGTGCGGCTTTTACCCACAGAGGACTGTTCATTTAGGCGGCAGTCTGTGTTGATGTAAGGCGAGCCTCTGGCTTCTCTTTCACTCAGGCTGGAAATACCGTCGGGGTCGGGTGATGCAGAAATCTGCCCATCTCTCTGTGGGGCTGGAACTGAGCTCTTAAAGGGGTCACTTGATAAATTAAAAGTCTGGTTCATTTTGGATGTAGGATGGGAATCAAGTTCAGAGTGAAATCTCTCTTTGCTGAGCGCACTGCAATTCATCACACTTGTAGAGCAGGTCGGAACATCTGTGAAAATGAAGCAAATGTTATTTATTTTTTTTTAAAATTTAATAATTTTACAAGACAAAGGGATATCCTGAAAATGCATTAATAAAAAAGCACTTATGTTTGATTCAACTTTATATTATTTTATAACAAATACTTCACATTCCTCTTTAGATTAAAACCTATAATAAGGCAACAAATGTAAATCATTAACAAGTCTGATCTTAAACTATTAATCGAGCAGCCATTCAGTCTAAGAAGCTGATTACTTAATAGCTTTGTTGTGGCACTATCGTGTTTGTTTAGGGCAGGTTGGACAACAGAGCTTGCCAGCTACTACAACAAAGACTCCACTGTTGCACAAAATAAAGGATATCAGATCACAAACAGCTTGCATGTGTCCATGTATTAAGGGTGAGGGTATTCTTTCAGATTTTAAACGAAGCCTTAAAACTCAAATACATTTTTCCCGAACAACATGTACCCTCTACATGTCAAAGTCTCCACCCAAAATAATCATTATGCTTTGGATTATAAATAGGCTTAGTCAAGATCACAGGGCCTATGTGATGATCATAGTGTAAAAATAATAAAATACAGCCAACATGGATTGCCAAAAATCCTTTTGCAATACTTTATGATGTCCGATTTTTCTAAGATGTTCTGCTAACCCTCTGCTTTTAATTAGACTGATAGTTTTTGTTGCAAACTGCTTGAACATGAAACACAGAAGGATATACTGATATGGCAATGAAATAAAAACCCTTCTAAGCACAAAAAAGTTAACATCTAGGGAAGCACCATACAGTTTGCATTAATATCATCATCACAGCATATCAGTGAATCCCTATAAGGATGTTCTGATAACTTTGGCTTTGAGTATTGGCAGATACCAATACTGACCAGATAGGAAGTCAAGATCACTTTTATTACTCATTTTGTATTGGGGAATGTTGAGGCTTGATCAGATCAGGAGATATTATTAAAACACAGACCAACTTTCATCTACACTAGCTATGAGATCAACTGACTGGTTACCACTATAACCAATAGGTTTCAGGAACTTTAAACAGACACTGATAGAAAGGTGCCGTTTCTACCAACTTGCTTATATCTTAGATTTCTTTCAGATATATTCTGATATTCATTTTTTGGCCATATTGGACAGATGTCTGATATATCTATATTACAAACCAAACAAAAAATTCATAGCCCTCCAAATCTAGAGCAACGTACAAATATTATATAACACTAACAGGCAGACCATGTTTGAAATCAACCAATATTTGTTTCCTTTTCCCTTTCTATTTGTTGTTGTATACTCTTTCGCATCCTAAAGTGGCCTGTGACCACTGGAGACATACACCCATCACCCAGCCCACAAATACATTCTCCAAAGATAAACCTGATGAGACAACGGATGGGTGTTCTTTAGCCTCTTAGCAACTGAATGTGTAGGTATGCAAGGCAGAGGGAGTCCATCCAACTGGCAGGATGTATTACCTGCTAGCACAGTATGAACGTCTTAACTGTAAAAATTATGGCCACCAAAATATTACATCAACGCTGTTCTTTGCAAAAGTAGTAGTGCGGTAGTGAAAAAGAAAAGTTAAAAGAAACATGGCCCCCATCCCGTATAAGAGTAAATACCATGCTTGTTTACTGTCCCCAGAACACACACTGTTGTACATTACAGGCTCTACAACACAATCAGAGTTTATGGAGCCTTGAGGAATTTCTGTTCACTGAACTTTGGCATGAGCTACCCTCCAAGGCAATATAAAATCACCAAGTAAAAGGCAGATAAGGAGCAGTGATTAAGCTGGTTAACAATGTCAATAAGCATTTAGGGTTATGCAAGAACCAACACCTGAGAGACTCCATGTCCTGACAGTGTTTATAGAAAAATAGAGCCGAGGGGATCAAAGCTACAGAACACAAACAAAAATGGTGCTAAAATAAATGTTTGTAGCACCAACTTTTCAGTGATTGTGTTGAAGTGTAGTATAAACAAACCTGCTGAAGTCCTCCCTCCTTCCAGTGATAGATTGAAGATGAAATATCCTCAAACTTTATTTCATTGTGTTTCAGGAGTCCCAACCATCCCCATTATACATGAGAGCCAGCAAACTCAACAGACTTTAGTTCAGCTCAGTCTCCATCCCACCATTCCTCTTTCCTTGTGTTCAAAACCAGCCGTGCATCAGTAACGGAAGGCTGGATGAGCGTGCCCCCTGTGCAGGGGTTAGGGTCCCCCCCCCCCTTCCTCCTCTGCAAAGTCACTTTCTCCACGAAGGCTTTGATCAGCAGGCTCTCCTAACAGCTCCTTTGAAAGAAATCACTGGGAAGTTTGCAGCTCCGATTGTAAACACGTGTCAAGGTCCAGCCACAAACTGCGCTCCTGGTTGGGTTGCAAGTTTACAAAAGGAGCAAGGCGACATGTCACCTTATCCTATTGAAAGGGGAGTGGCTATGGACAGAGAGACCGAGTTGGCCTTCACCGTTGCTAAGCAGCCAAAGTCAGTCTGCTATGAAGAAAAGGATCACACAGCTTTTCAGTGTTGAACAAATGAAGGGAGCAGAGAGGCAATCAGCCCTGGTTAAAAAACAAAACAAAACAAAAAAAAATCTAGTATGTGACCCGTTCCTAATGGGTCAAGTGCAGAAATCTGTTCTAAAACTCACCTTTTTAACATTGCATCACACAAACTGCCCAGAATCAGTACAGCTGACAGGTTTCCCAAAGCCCTGGCTGACAGCTTCAACGTTCGACGATGCAAACGACCCGTCATTTGATCCTGAGCTGTAACACCAGTCCATAAGACCCCCTAAGACCCTCGCTATTTCTGCTTAATCTATATAAAGGCGGACGACCCTGAGAACCACACTCCAATCATGAGCGGAGATGAAACGTAAATCACTGGACAGTTGTACTCCACAGAGCTGGGCAGTTGTGCTTCCTGTGAAATCTTATCAAATGAGTGTTATGTAATTGAAGCCGTTCAGCAATGTTAATCGCATAAGGCAGTTTAAAGGAGAACCCAGTGATGTAAAGTCAGTATTCACAGTGGGAATTGACCCTTCCTGCCTTGTTAAATACATTTATGTTTACTTCCAACATATCTCCGATTAATTAAAATGAAATTTGCTTGTAACAGAAGTTCCAAAGGCTGATCAATAAAATCAGGTGAAACCAGTCAACAGTTTAAGCCACTTTTCTATAAAGAACCAACAATGTGGGGCTAGGGCGGATTAATAATACAATTGATTAATCAAATTTTCTGTTTATAAACATTCTTTTTGAAAATCTGGATTTTTTCCCCCCCAGTTCATCACAGGAAAAGACTCCACTGGCATTAGTTCATCCCTTTTTGTTCATAGATGTGTACCTATAACTGATAAACTAGCTGTAACACCACTAGTTGCACACATTTATTTTGTTATATTTTCTTTGTTTGTTGTTAAATAGTTTAATCAGCATTTTACAGTTTGAATTTGTTGCACTTAAAAATAAGGTCACCTCCCAAAGAGGATGATTGAAATAAAAAGGATTTTGAAAGCAATGTAAGTTTACTTGTCTAGTTTAAAATTAAGGGAGGAAAAAAACCTTCTGATTTTATAGGAGAGAAATAAATAAAAAGGGAGATTCGATTTTAAAGCACTATCACCCAGCCCTGTGAGAATGTAACACTTTCTATAAGACTCCGTCAATAGGTCAAGCACACAGATAGTCCACTTTACATTATGTAATAGGTCAACTTATTGGATTAAAGGACAGCAGTGGTAAAACATGACCACAAGAAAGCAGAATTGGCTATTTCAAGCATTACAGCAGCATGACTGAACTCAACGGTAAATGTGGAAATGCACGTAACCATCATAATTATAATTCTTGTTTTTTATACATATATATATTAAAAAATCAGAAGATTAAAAGTAAAGGTAGACAAAATATATCTAAAAACTCAGTCAAAAGAACCACAAAAAGATATACATTAGAGAACCAGTTTTAAGATGCAAACAATCAAAAGCAAGACAAATTTAAGTTAAAATCCTAATGACCGTCTGAGATGGGGATTCCCAAACATTTCAGCCAGTGACCAACAATAACAACCCCTAATACATACATTTAAATACTTCACTTTTTATTTATACATATAAAGTGAAGTAATCATTTTCATTTTTAGATTAATGCCTTTCTTTAAAGGACATTTTACTTTTTCCATTAATCATTTTAAATGTATTTCTAATTAGTTAAATGTGCATTTCAATGGTATATTTAATATTTGTATCATGTATTAAAATATTACATACATATTTTGGCCCTCCATATACCTTAGAAACCGCATCATGATTATAAAAAACAAAATCCAAGATCCCCTAATTGGTGTCTCCCAACACTTCTGGTCTACAGGTCCTTCTCAAAAATATTAGCATATTGTGATAAAGTTCATTATTTTACATAATGTAATGATAAAATTTCAACATTCATATATTTTAGATTTATTGCACACTAACTAAAATATTTTAGGTATTTTATGGTCTTAATACGGATTATTTTGGCATACAGCTCATGAAAATCCAAAATGCCAGAAGTCCAGTGTCAAGTACCCACAGTCAGTGATGGTCTGGGGTGCCATGTCAGCTGCTGGTGTTGGTCCACTTTGTTTTATCAAGGGCAGGGTCAATGCAGCTAGCTAGCAGGAGATTTTGGAGCACTTCATGCTTCCATCTGCTGAAAAGCTTTATGGAGATGAAGATTTCATTTTTTAGCACGACCTGGCACCTGCTCGGTATCACTGTGCTCAACTGGCCTGCCAACCCTCCTGACCTAAACCCCATAGAGAATCTGTGGGATATTGTAAGGAGAATGTTGATAGACTCAAGACCCAACACTGTGGATGAGCTAAAGGCCGCTATCGAAGCATCCTGGGCCTCCATAAGACCTCAGCAGTGCCACAGGCTGATTGCCTCGATGCCACGCCATATTGAAGCAGTCATTTCTGCAAAAGGAATCCCCACCAAGTATTGAGTGCATAACTGTACATAATTATTTGAAGGTTGACTGTTTTTTGTATTAAGAACACTTTTCTTTCATTGGTCGGATGAAATATGCTAATTTGGGGTTTTCATGAGCTGTATGCCAAAATCATCCGTATTAAGACAATAAAAGACCTGAAATAATTGAGTTAGTGTGCAATGAATCTAAAATATATGAATGTTCAAGTTTTATCATTACATTATGAAAAATAATGAATGTTATCACAATATGCTAATGTTTTGAGAAGGACCTGTGGAATATTTTCCACTTATGCCCCATTATAGCCTGCATGATCATAGCATAATATATGAACCCTAGAGTTTACACAAACAAGACCCATTTTTACTGAAAAATGACATACCTCAGAGGAAGGTCTCAGTTATAAAATAAATCCAAAACTTATACATCAGCCAATAATAAATGCTGCAAACACAGATAAATTTAAGCTAAGGTAGAGCTCTGGTGCCTCTCCAGCTTGTATTTATGCTAAAGGAAGATTTAATTTGATTACTAAACACTGGACTCACCATTTATTAACCAGCAAAGTTACAGAATTTGTCTAATGACAAATAATCCCCTGTGTATGAGCCCCCACTTTGAAAAAAAAGACACCATCTTGTTCAAAGCTTCTGTTATTAAGTCACAAAAATATCAGAACTTAGATTTTTTTTAATGGTGGACCTAACTCTCTCTGGAAGTCTGTAAACTTTGGTTATCTGCACCTGCAGGCTCAGCTGCTGGGTTAAACACCGTTTAAACTCCTTATACTGGTTATAGACCTGAAACATATTATGCTTAACACTTTAAATACATATTAATTGGATACTACATGCTAGCTACTAGCAAACAGAATTCATTCCATCGGTCGGAGAAAACACCAACGGTGCTAACTGCATGCTATTTTTGCTAGTTTTTTTTACACAATTTCTGCTTATTTTTGCTTTTAAACCTAAAGAAACTTTAAAATCCTTTGAATAAACAAAATATCTTACCACTTGCGCAGCATTTAGCACGTTTCTGTATGTAGGTTAAATATAAAGATTAGAAAATGTATTTAATGTCGACGGCTGGCTGCCTGTCACCCTGGAAACCAATTAGTCCCACCTGGTCCGCTATTTAAACCCACATTCCGCTGCTTTCCACACTGCGGCTATCAGCCAGAAGTGATGAAAGAGTTTTTTGGACGAACTTTGACTCCTGACAGAAACAGAGGCGGTGGGTTTAGAGTCCAAAGCAGGCTAATAATCAGCTCCAAAAATCTGTATATTACCTGAATCCTCTCACACAGTGCAGGGGCGGAGCTAGAAGGGGGAACAGGCCACCCTTACCTGATCATTGGCCACCCCTGTGGCCACCCCTACCATTTTGATGATTAACTTAAGTAAGACCCAAATTAAAAGTATCATTAAACAAAGGATGAAGGAAAGGTGGCAAAAACAATGGGAAGAAGAAAGGACAGGAAGATGGTTTAATAGTATTCAACGGAAAGTTAGAGAAATGAGGATAGCATAAGGAAGCAGAATAAAGGAAACAGTTATTTCAAGACTTAGATTTGGGCATAAAGGATTAAATAATACACTATTCAAAATAGGGAAAAATATGTCAGGCATATGTGAATTTTGTGGACAAGACGAAACAGTAGCGATGTATTGTATGAAGAAGAAAGAATTTGGTTAGAGACCTAAATAAGGAGAAAGTTAAATTTAATTTAATAGATATTCTGCAGAAAAAGTCAAAAAAAAAATTTTATCAATATTTATTTAAATATTTAATAATAACAGGAGTAATTAGGATGATTTAGTATTGTAAAGTAACATTATAGATATATAGATAAATATAAGTATCTTTATGAATAGGGCCATTCTGATCCACACTCCTCACCAGTTGGTGGCGGTAATGCACACCGAAAAGTTTTTTGCCAACCGCCATTAAACGCAACAAGACATGACAAGACAAGACCCCTACAATTTATTCCCTCTAATACAGATGGTGGCAGCAGTAATACTCTCAAGTGGAATATTCAAAACATTTACATTTTTTTGGGTTAATTATACACATCAAAGATGATAAATACAGATTTCATGCTCTTTTCAGAACTACTTTTAAGGGTAGGCTTAAAACTTTCCTTTTTGATAAAGCTTATAGTTAGAGTGGCTCAGGTTATGCTGACCTATCTCTATAGTTATGCTGCTATAGGCTTAGACTGCTGGAGGACATAGGGACCCCTATTTTATCATTCTGCTTCATTCTATCTCTATTCTCCCACTCTGTAGAATCTGTAAGTTCAATCTCTAACATTATGTTCTCTCTGCTTTTTCTCATAGTAACTTCCCTTCATCTGTTCCTATTTGGCTGTGACACCACCCTGGAAAGAAATATGAGCTGTGCTGCTGCCATCAACACCTCTGTTTATAGATGTTGGAGATCGGCCTGTTTTCCAGTGTAGTCCTGTTTCTCTGACTGTGACTGGCTGGATGTGCTCTCTTCCTCCTCTGACATGAGAGCTCGTCTGCCTGGCTGTGTGTTTCTTGGATGGGGCCGTGTTTTACAGCTGCTTTTTGTATCTCTGCTTCTGTCTCCTTGAAACCCAGTTGGCCTCGGCAGATGGCTGCTCACACTGAGCCTGGTTTTGCTGGAGGTTTCGTCCTGTTAAAGGGGAGTTTTTCCTTAGTGTGAGGGATTGCATGCGAGTCAATGAGTCGATGCAATCAACTGGTTCTCCTAAGATAGAAAACTTTGAATCAATTTGACTGTATGAACTGTAAAGTGCCTTGAGACGTGTTGTGAATTGGCGCTATATAAATAAACTGAATTAAATTGAATCATCAAATAATTAATTTTTGTAGATATTAGTGCTTGTAAATATCAATTTTATGCAGGCTGTTTATTGATACAAGTAGGTAAGTAATGACGATGGAAAAGATTTACACCCCAGATCTCAAAACTGAAAGAATTTTATCCGCTATACCTTGTATTTAGGAAACACCGATGTTTAAATATATGCATCTACCTGTTAGCAAGGGCTGTAGGAAAGTATAGTTTGTCTTTATTTAGAAAATATGCATGTTGTACTCGTTAATTTTCCTGTTGGAACAGTGTAGATTGACCCTGAGGTTCTGGCGCCTATCTACTTTCGGCCACCCCTCAGCGTACGATGGTTATTGCCTGGCCACCCTTATAATAATGTTCTGGCTACGCCTCTGTAGCCCTATTCTAATCAATAAACTGTAAACAATTCAGTTTGATAAAATTTTCCCGTAATATATAAAAACAGACTGTTCCTGGTTCAAAACAGGAGTTTATTCATAATGCAAGTCACTGCCTGGGGAAAAAAAAAACAAAAACAAAAAAAACAGGAAAAAGCAGAGCATTGACTCCCTTGTAAAATATATTTGAATTTCATCTAAAAACAAGCATTCTACATACATGTTTATTTGTAGAACTTTTAATGTGTGTAACTTTATTTTTCAGAAATCTATAAAATCAGACATTTCTGATGAAAGTAAACAAATTTCCCCCCAAGCAAAAATGTTTTCTCCTCATTGCCTGAGTAAAAACTGACCAGCAGACTGCCAATCATATCCTAAGCTAGAGGATTAAAGGTCACCTTGATAGAAGATGAGTGGATTTGTAGTTAAATAAATCGGCTTTTTCCTCAACATTGCTTGTGCTGTATACAATACTTATTTTCCCTGGTCTGTCTTTCAACAGTTGGGTATAAAGTCATTGATCATGCTAATTGTTGATTGCAACAAGGTTCTTTTACCTGAGCTGTTGATTGCTGCAGCTCCTCCAGAGTTATAGTGAACATCTTGACATGCTTCCCTGGTTCTTTCTTTATAGCTGGACAGTCGTTGTCTGGTAAATTTCTAGTTGTGCCATATCCTTTCCTTTTTACAATGATGAACTCTATAGAAATCTATATATTATTTTTTTTAAATGGTGTGCATTAAACGTCTCCACCGCCCTTATTATGACCTTTCTAAATGGGTTCTTTAGTCTTAATTATTATTCATTGTTCTCTAGTATACCTCAGATGCTTTTTACATTGCATTTCATCTTAAGTGCATTTTTAAGTTTCTTGTAGATTTGCAAAAAATAAAAGGAAAAGGAGCTTCTTAAATGTCGCACAAGCAAAAGAAATATCAGTAGCCTTGAAAGGAATGTAGGTAAAGCCCTCTGAGGCTGATTTATTTGCATGGACTTTGGTTTAATAGTTTAGTGACAAACTATTTAGCTTTAATACGTCTTCTTATTTTTAAGAACACTCTGAAGGTAAGGGAGGTATTTGTGCTTTTGACAGAGAAGAACAGGTATGCACTCCTGCCTGAAAATTAAATAATCCTTTCTGGAAAGCATGAAATACCCTAAAATCTCAAATGTTTCAAGGCTGCAGCTATAGATCATTTTAGTTACTGATTAATCTATTGATTCTATTAATAGATTCATTTAAAAATATATTCTTTTAGTAAATCAACATTCCTGGATTTAAAAAAACAACAACTTTGGAATTTAGGGAAAAAAAACCTGTATATAAAAATGTTATTTAATTGTAAATGGAAAACTTTTGTTTCATTAATTGCTGTTATAAGTAGGTCACTTTTTCAGCATATTTAATTTTTGTGGGTCTGTGTATGAATACTCTCAGAAAACATTCAATTAGATTTCAATACCAAATTAATTGATACTTTCATTACATTATTAATCACAATGAATCCAATGAATCCCTAAATGTTTCCTCTGACTTTGGACTGGATGAAAGAGAAAATGAACTTTCCACTGGACTCCAAGCTACTTAATTATGAGCTTCTCCGCTCTTCTGCTTCTGGGACGATTTGTAAACAAAACACAGTAGTTTCACCAACAGAGAGGATGCAGAAGATCTCTACGCATGTGTGGTGGTGTGGTTGCCTCATTTTCATTAGAGGGAATTTCTCCTAAACTGTTCAGTGGGCTTTGCGTAATACTTTCAAAATGTTATTTCTCACTTCTGCTTACATTTCTATCACATTGTTTAGAAGGCTGTTCCATCTGAGTGTTTGGGAAATAAATGCACTTTGCAGCACAAGAAGAAATTTAATTTTATCGATCAAGATGCTTTTTCTTTAATTATCATTTCATTTATTTAAACATCCATCTTCTGCCAGTTACCCATCAGGGTCACAGGAGTCTGTTGGTTAGACAATCCAACATACAGACAACCGTGCATGTACATGCATGTGCAATTAAGAGACGTCTATCAATCTAACAGTCATGTTTTTGGTCTGTGAGAGGAAGCCGGAGAAAATGGGGAGAACATGCTAACTTTATGCATAAAAACCTTCTTGCTGCAAGAAAACAGTGCTTCAAACTGAGACTTCCTTCAGTCCTGATTTCTAACACGATCTATATGGGATGCAAATATAGCAGCATTAAAACAAATGTTTTAAAAATTATATTTGCACCCCTTGATTCTGTATGTCTCTCTGTGGTACAATACAGCAATAGAAATCATTAATACAAATAATTCACCTTCTTGTCAATCTATATACAGTAGCCTTCCTCTAAATGTGCATTACCAATGTACTATGGCAACTAAGCTATTTTTTGTGTTGCTTTAAGTGTATAACTTTTATAAATTTGAAACATGTTTACATAAAACACTTTTTCTGAATTTTTCTTTTCCATTACGGTTTCAGCCTTATAATCCAAGTATAATGAGAAAACATTGTTTTTAGCTGATTGGAAACACAGATGACAGAAAGGTCTCATTACTTCTTTATTGAAGTGTAGGAAAATAACCAGTGAATACAGTCAATCTTTTCTAAAGTCATTGAGTTTGCAAGTTAATTCAAACTATGAAAGAATTTCAGGTTATTTTTTAAAGCAATACATTTAACATTTCTTTTAGAGATCTCATCATTTACTTAAAAATAACATTTCATTCCGAGTAAATACTCTACTCTTTTCTAACCGTCTAAACGATCCCTCCCCCCAATACTGAAGGGCAGTTCTCTCATTGTAATGACCTTTAAATTAACAAGCCATTCATCTTTCTCTCACTCTATGTGCAGAGATCCTTCTTTTAAAGCCATCAGATTATTTCATTTATTTAAATCTGGATGTACAGTAGTTAAATTACATGTTCAAAAGCCATATGATGCCAGAGAACAAACATGTATGTACATTATCAAAAGTGCACTGTGTAAACCAACAAACATGGTGGGCACATTGAGCATCCCGTAGGAAGGAAAAGAAACAAGCTTTAGATCAGGTTCACAACCAAGAGGAAAATTATCCTTCAAACCAACCACTGACAATCACTGATATTAAATTGATGTACAATATGCATCTTCTGATCATATCTGCTATTTTATGACCTATTTTAGAGGTTAATATTGATGTGATTAAACAGTCTGCATCAGATTAGGCCAAGCTATTTCAGTTAGTGGACGCTCAAACTCTTGAGCATGGAAATCTGACGGATCCCAAGCAAATGATGGCAGCTACCGATGCTGCAGGTATTATAATTTCTCTGGACATCAACAAGTTAAACTTTGTGGTTCATCACTCTGAATGGACTATTTACACAGACAGGATCACAACCTGACAAGTCAGGCCCACAAGTGCATGAAATGGGATGAATGTACCAGACGGACAACAGGACCACATATATTCTTCCACGTCGGATTTAGGCCACTCTGCTTATAAATGCGGGCATAACGTTGGGACTCCTGGTCCTGAAGGCAAATAAATGTGCAGGTTTTTAGAGTGGGGGAGGGGCAGATGAAGCATGCGTCTTCCAGCGGTGTTTAAGAGAGGGGGTTTAGAAAAGAGAGTTGCAGTAGTCCATCTTTCCCCCAGTTCCTCATTCTGCCTCTTTTATCCCCACTTCCTGTCTTATTTCTTGACACATGACGGCCAGCTGAGGCCTCCACAGGAAGCAGACACGATGATGTAAAGGATCACCTGAAGAGAGCGGAGAGAGTTAGATCTGTCACAAGACTGGGCAGCTCTGTGACAGCGCTTACGCAAAACAAATTCCTCTCCAAAACAAGAGCCTTAGGAGAGATCAATCCAATAAGGGTAGATTCTAAAGAAGAACATTTAATCAATAGTTACGATTGTCTATACTCACCAGACACACCAGCACAACAACCACCGTCAGCTTGAGGTTCTTCATGCACATGGCCCGTGCGAGGTTACGACTCGTGGTTTTAAATGTGACTGACTGTTGGAGCAGCAAAGGAAAAGAAAACAAGATGAACATGAGAGAAAAGGTGCTTTGTTTACTCAAGATTTTTTTTTTCTTTCACTAACAAAAATATGAAAGCGGTTCACACTTGTATTCATCCTGCTGATACCCCAAAATACAACCCAGTCCAGTTTTCCCCACTAAAGTCCCTCATTTAGTGAATAAAGTCCAGTTCTGTGGTGTAATTTATCAAGCTTGGATAGGCACAAAATAAGGCCAGAGACAAGCATATGTTGCTTTCAATGCAAAGGTTGTAATTTATGAGAAACAGAGTGAAACATGCGAACTCTGTACGGTACACATATCTTGGAGAAAAAAGGAAAACTATGACATAGCTGGTGAGAACTGCACAAGTTGTCAAGCAGTCCCACTAATTGCTGAAAATGTTTTTAATACTGCTGTGACATCACTGTTATGATTGCTCTGCTGGAGGGAAGTAAAAATGGCAAAATTAGGAGGTAATATGTTTTCAGGCATCGCCAGGTCTTCCTGACCCGTAATGATGACCGTTTGATCAGCTGATCAGAGTCCCCGAAGCGTTGCTCTAGTGTCCATGTTCTCAACGGGGTTCAGCATCGAACAGGCCGATCAGTGCTCACTACTTAAATATAATACAGAACAGAAGGGAAGGGAATACAGAATAATTATGGATAACCAGCATTCTATGGTATAGGGAAGTGGTGGCATAGTGGTTAGGGCATTGCGCTTGAAATCCAGAGGTTCTAAGTTCAAGCCCCCCTTCCCACAGACTGACACTCTGGGTCCCTGAGCAAGACCCTTAAACCCACACTGCTCCCCGGGAGCATTGTGCGGGCTGCCATTGTACTGCCATTGTGTCATCCAAGGGGATGGGTTAAATGCAGAGAGTTCATTTCGTTGCTCTGTGCTTGCGACGGTGTAATGACAATAAATAATACTTTAGGGGAGTGTTAACCAAGTGCTTAGAGCAGTGTCCTTGCGCTCTGAAAGGTTGCAACTTATCTAGTGAGATTAGAAAACTGATAATTTAATTATCTGATGTTAAAAAACATTTTTTCATTAATAAATTGATAACTTTATGGGCAGTTTATCCAGATTTTTTGTCTTTTTTATCTTAATAAATAACAGCAGCTGTTAACCATTCTGCAGCTCCTGGCAGCCAGCTCTTTAATATAATCTACAATTAATTAATTCTCTGCCTGAAGCAGCTTTTAGGAGCCAAATAATCCTGTATATGTACCATAATTATGGTGAGATATTTCAGTACTATCTCCCTGGATATCCTTGGACCTTACTCAACAACCCATCTATTTCAGCCTTGGTCAAACTGAGCTTTTCTTCAGGACTCTCTCTCTCTCTCTTTCTCGTGGTTGCCATTGGTAACAGTTTGGATACATATTGAGATTAATGCGGTTTTTAGAGCGGACCATTATGGTTGGATGTGGAGACTTGGACGCAAACTTGTGTGGTTTATCAAGTAAACTTGTTTATGTGCGTACACACAGTTTGATAAATTTGAAATATTTTTTGAGAACATCATTTCTGACTTTTGGCCACAGGGTTCTGACCAGGGGATTTCAACATAGCGGACAGTTACTCTAAAAAAAGCTGCCTTTGCCGTGAAAAAAAAACCAAGCCGATCAGAAAAAAAAAAAAAAAAAAAGAGAAAAGTGCATTTCAGCAGAGACGCTGGTTAAGCTGAAACATTCAAAACTATAATGGAAATATGCCGATACCCTGAATGTTAGAGCGTAATGCTGCAAAAACAGTTTTAACAAATTAACTTGCTCATTTGCATAAATACATGAAATAGGAAAGTCAATTTAATTTACATGGGTAAACTCTGATCGATTGGGGTCCAAAATTGCAACATTGGTCCTATTGTCATCTGGTATGGTTTGGCTTCAGAAGGTACTTTGTCAAACCAAAACAAACCGTCTGACCCACACATTTACCTCCTCGCCAGCAGTGGCACTGCTATAAGAACCACTGTAGAAAAATGGTTGGTCGACAACATAACTTTGAGTGGTGGAGAGAATGAGCGAACATCCTCCTGAGCAGGGAATGGGAATTGCGCAGCGCTCCGTTCACATGCTCTGGTGTGAATACACCCTTAGTATGATTTTAGGAAGTTAGAATAATTTCACTAAGCACTGTTCCAATCATTTGAAACTAATGGGGAAAAAAAGACAGTATGATAAAACTGAAAACAGCCCAGGATTTCACCAAGAGAGGACAATTCTCATGTACATACAAACAAAAACAACATTAATGATAAATAGAGCAGCAATGCATAAGCCTCATGTGATCTCAAGGCATGGCTGCTGAATGCACCAATGATTCAGCAAACATGCACGTATCGGCTATTAGCAGGAAAGAACAAGTCACCAATATGGGCCAGCGGAGTCCTACTAGATATTCTGTTTTATGCTACGTTCACACTACAAGCAGCAAAAGTAAAATTTTTCCAACAGCGCGTGGTGCATGTCATATGCTCAAACACTCACGACGCACTGCTTCAGCTGCTCGTGCTGCTCAAAATGCGCTGCGGGACGCTTTGCTGCAGGTCAACCACTGACTTTGCATGTAAACTAGCTGCTCCTGCTGCCGTTGGTGCTTTAGGTGTGAACGTAGCATTAGAGTTGTGTAGGGTGACCACAGGTTAATCACTAACACTCACTGAATCAACCAGATTTTCTGTCTTGTCAATCAGCAACTCCAGCTTCTCTCCTCTCTGAGCCACCAAGTCTGAAAAAAGAGAAGGACAGCCAAGAGTGAAGGAAAACAGGCAACCAGAACCAAAACAAAGATGTAGAGGTGCATTCACACTGAACGCGGTGTCCGCAACATGAGCGGTGGATTTGCATAGTATCACTATGCAAACCACACGCGAAAAAGAGGTGAAGCGGTGAGAGCGCTCACTACTGAGCCCTTAGCATGTGCTGATTGACAGAACTGCCCTAGAATGACTGTGATCGTCCTCCCTTACCTGCAGCACAGACCCCAGCTAGCAGCTGCTTCTCCCCAGCACTGCTGCTCTCTGCCCGGCCAGACATGAGGAAATACCTCTGAATCTGACTGCCATCCAGATGTAGCTCTGGATGACCCAAGGCAGACTACTACTTGGGTGCTTCTGGGGCTTTTCCAACAATTCAGTCTTCCCAAGCAGATTCAAAAGTTGTGCATAAAGAAAAATTTTGCAGCAGTGTGTAATGTTTCAATTCACCTGTGCTTTTATTATGAAGCGCCGACAGCAGGATTTTGACAAGAAATGCTATGGGAATGCTGGGGCAGATCCAAATTGAAGGATCTGAACTACTAAAGATGTGGAACAATGATTCCACCAATTAAACAAGGTAAGCATGCCCACTGTTAAACTCAATGCCAGCATAGAATCTCCACGGACACTTGGTTTGGTGTGAATGCACGTCAATGTTTTTCCTTTTGTCTTTCAAAAAACAAAAAACACTGGTGGCCAAATATCCAATCAGCTTGCACTGACTGACAATTTAAATTTCTACAGCCCCTGTCACACCTTGACAATTTAGACCAGCGTATGCCTGACGTACGAAAAATCTGGCAAAAATGCTGGCAT
>NW_015150505.1:1073486-1079861 GCF_000732505.1 Cyprinodon variegatus
AAATCGTGCAGGGCTGACAGGGCCCTGCAACTTCATACAAATAACTACTCATCCTCCTCCTCTACTACTAATGACTTAAAACTCAGGTGGCCTGCTTACCAATATCACGAACCATGATACCCTTTAGGTCATCAACTTGCATCTGGGTCTCAGTCACACGATCTGAACCCCGTGGGTCTGAGTGGTGTTTCTGCAAAATAGACCAACAAGATTTTTTTTTATATTTGGTGCCTCTTGAAACAGTTAATATAAAATGTATTGATATTAAGTAAAGGCAGCAGTATTTTTTTTTACCTTTCGATATATTAAAATCTCTTGAAATCCAAACAGATGACCTCTTTTTATACAGTACATCACAAATCATTTACTAACTCCTTATCCAATATTCCTGACTTTTTGAACACCCCACTCTTTTCTATAAGGGAAAACAAAGACTGTATCTCTTTCGAAAGATGTGGTAATTTATTCTCCACAATAAACAACAGTAGTTAGTTAGTTAAGGTGTACATGCTGGTTAAAATGCACTGGAGGATTACAGGTAAATAAACAAGCAAGATATAAAACTAAAGCATCAGATCTGAATAAAACACTTTATAGTCCTGATCAGCGCTTTGATCACAACTCTTTTGCTGTAATGGTAAACACTGCAGCCAAGTCAAACCAAAGTCTTCATAATGATTGTTGTTTTTGAGAAGGGATTTGTAGCTACATACCATCTGTGCTGCGAGTGTAGAGGAAAACTCGCTGTTCATGGCATAAGGTAGAGCGGTTTGCGCTCGGGACCCATATGTAGTCTGGAAGCGCTTCTTCACTTCACCGAGGAAGCTGAACGCACGTGATCGTTCAAAATCCTGGCAGATAAGAAATAAACATGAGACAAAACATACTTAAAGTGAGACATAGAGTCTTAGTTGGCTCTGTGGCAGTTGGACGAAACATCAGTGAGGCCGCTGAAAGAGCCTTAAGGTGGCTTTGGATCAAGAGTGGAGGCGCATGGAATAGAGCGCTGCAAGACAACAAATTGGGGCCTGATCAACCCCTGTTGGGTCGCCCAGGCGAGGGTGTCTGAAAATCAGACCCAAAACACCATATGACCCTGGGTCCTTCACTGATGATGTGCTCAAGCTGCATCGGCTAGGTGTTTCAAAGCCTAGGTTTAGGCTAATGTCAGTGTGTACAATAAAAAGGAGGATTTAATTTGTGTTTTGTGAATGTATGCTTAATGTTAAAATCTAGAATATACTCACATCATCTGTGATGCACAGGTAGATGATTCGGTCATGGCAGATGTAATGGAAGAGATAACTATGAGAGAGAAAAAAATATTAGCCTTGACTCCAGCAGTTATTATGCCTAGGACTCACATGACTACATATCAGATCAGATTACATACAAATAAACAACTCAGGAGCTCTCTATGGTAGACAGATCTACACCAGATGTTCCTATGGTTACATTCCACAGCGGGAGTTGGCTTACCTGCCGTGGCTGTAGGTCAGTTTATTATTCTCTGAAGGAATTTTGGCCAAAATCTGTTCCGTAACTTCCAGGAAATTCCCGCCGCACCAGGCATGCTTGGCCAGGATGGTGGTTCCACGAGCCACCACAGCAAAAAGGATTGCCATGGCAACAGCTGGAGGAAGGGAGGGGGGATTTAACTGGTTTACCTGCTGACTGTAACAGAAAGCAAGATACAATGTTGTTAGTGGTGAAGATATATATATATAAACGAACTGGAAATAAAATAAATTGAAAATAAAAGTACAGGCCCTGGAGCATAGAAATATAAGCAGCAGTAGCCTCTAAGCTTATTACCACCGCATTGTTTTGAGTAACTGATGTCAAGAAGTAAAACCAAAAGCTGATAACGGTGGGTGGGACACTACGGGCTTTGTTGTTGTTCGAAAACATGAGGAAATAAATTGTTTGACAAGATAAAACCGAACTGACGCAACTATCAGATATACTTATTACCTCTCTATATGGTGACGCTTTCAGCTCCGCGTTCAGCTCTTATTTCTACATCTGAAAGTGTTTCTGTTGCTAGCACACTAGCTAATCCTTTTCGAGTGACTTCTGCTCGCAAATTAACAGAACCGGAAACGCTTTCAAGTCATTTCTGGGTATTGTAGTTCATACTTGCCCTTGCTGTCATTGACTGTAAGGCAGCATGCAGACTGTTTAAACTACATTTTTTCTACTTGTGACGTATTTACATAGTCACGGTTTCTTTTTTTTTTACACGCGCAACCGTCGTTACGGTTAAGGAAGCGCTGGGTAATTTTGCCCTCTGTCTTACATTTCAGGTTAGTGTAACGTAGGCAATTTAAACCCAGAAGCAGGGAAATTATCACACATCTGCCACATTTCAGTAGTAAGTAAGCCATTCTGTGTCATTTGAGTTTATACCAAACAAGTGAGGATACCTTCAATATTTTTTTAACCTTAAAAGGAAAATAATTGTAAATGTAAAGGAGGGACATACATTTTTTAAATTAAGATTTTGCATTAATAAAGTTAAATGGCAGAGAAACCAAACACTGCCCAATTAACTAAAAAGGGCTTGTAATGAAAATATTGACTGATTGCATTTACAGCGACTCAAGAACTCATACAAAACTGTAGTTTTACTATATTATGCTAAATTCAATTTATAAACATTTTGTAACAGTCATATGTGTCTTGAAACCTGTGTATGAGATTCACAAATGAAAAAAAAGCCTTTCCCCTCTCTCGCTGCCTTTCTCCACCTCTTAGCTAATGTGTGCTCAAAATGCTCTGTTTGACAGTGTTACCCTTTATGATGTCATAAGAGGAAATAAACCGTCATAATTGGTCTGTAGCAGCCCATTGGTCAAGCTCTGGCCTTCATTTAATTGTAACCCTTTAAGTTATACACGTTCATGTTTCTTTGTTACCGAGGTGTGGAACAGACGGGCTACAGATAGGTTGAAGAATCCTATTTTTATTTGATGAATGCAGAATACATCTTTTCTCTACTCGCAACTCTCCCAACGGACGTGTTCCCCCTTTTTTTTATCCTCCCCCGAAAACAGTAGCCTAACCCAACATCTCCTGATCCGTTTAATATAGGAAAAAATACAGATATATAGAAAACAAATACCAATAAAATTATTATGTAAAATATTCTGTTACATAATGTATAATTCCTGGGCTTTCTTTACAAACTAACTGGTTGTGGGAGCGCAGCCTTCAGTTTGGGGCATTAGGGGACCTTTGATATGTTTTCTTGAAATTAACCCATGACAATAGAGGCTGACAAAAAAATAGTTTTTTTTTTATAAAAAAAAAATGCAGGTTTTACTATGATTACCTCTCATAGTACATGTTAGTCACAGTGAATGAGTTGCATGCTATTGTTAAACATATACATAAAAATTGAATATAATTCGGTAATTAAAAAAGTAACCACAATCAAACTCTGCGCTAAAACTAAGTTTTAAGCATCTTTATTTAAAATAAACTATTTTGAAACAGTGACACAGGCCTCATCATGTGGAACTGAGATATGTAGGCCATAGCAAGTAAAACTTAATGCTTTGAGAGTCAAATTGCACAGTTTCTGCTTCACCCAATAAATATTTTCGAAATAAATTAGTAATAATAACTCCTTTTTCCCCCCGATGTTCTGTTTTGGAAAACATTGGTGAAACACCAAGTCGGATCAAATTGACCCTGTAGTCTTTCCTCCTGCCTGTCAGACAACAATGAGGGTTTAATTCCCACAGAGCGCGCAGTAAACTCTCAAGCATGGCAGCTGAAGTCGAAAAGAAACCGGTTCTTGAGATGGTAAGAAGTTAGAAACGTTCGTGTTTGTCAATGTTTTAAACCAAACATTTGTTTTAAAACACGGTGTTATTAAACTTAACTGAAATGTTATCATTGGAGAACCAGAGCCAGTGTTAGCATGTCCTACAAACCCCATGTTCTTCTCTCACGTGCGCAGCTGCAGCAGTTAGCAACATTTAAACCTATTTGCTTCAGTTCTTCTACTGGACATGTTTCTTTTGCAGGGTTCATTGTGGACTATTTATATTCTGGAATTTTGGAAATTAGATTGATCTAAAATTCAATCAGTTGTTTAACATGTATGTCTTATTTTAGGCACTGATTATCCCAGTTTTTCCACCGCATTTTCTAATACAGCAAAAGATTTCCCCTATTTTCCTTTTTTTATTAAGTGATCTACCATGTGAACCATTTAGTTTGCATAAAGGAACATGCCCTTTTTATTTAAAGCTACAGTGTGTAATTATTATAGGCCATTTACTGATAGAACTGTAAAATATGTTATTTATTATAATCTACAAACAGAGTCCCAAGCTTTATATTTGCCTTATAAATTGCTATTTGTAATTTTATAGGAGTGGGTTCCATATTTATGGCACTATTCAGGGGCGGAGCTAGAAGGGGGGCCCAGGGGTGGCCATGGCCACCCTTAGCCAATCTGTGGCCACCCCTACCATTTATTTCCCTCTAATACAGATGATGGCAGCGGTAATACTCTAAATTGGAATATTCAAAACATTTATAATTTTTGTGGTTAATTATACACATAAATATACTAACATCAAAGGTAATAAATACAGATTTCATCCTCTTTTCAGAGCTAGATTTTGTGTTATATGGGGTAAAGAGAAAATGTGTCTCTGGCAGTCATCTGGGAGTCTCCAGTGAAATTGTGGATAAATAACTATTTTAATAAAAACTTATCAATTTATGTAGATTAGTGCTTGTAAATATCAATTTTATGCAGAATGTTTATTGATAGAAGTAGGTAAGTAATGAGAAAAGAAAAGATTTACGCCACAGATTTCAAAACTGAAAGAATTGTATCCACTATACTTTTTATCTAGAAAGCACGGATGTTTGAATATATGCATCTATTTGTTAGCAAAGGCTTTAGGAAAGTATAGTTTGTCTTTATTTAGAAAATATGGATGTTGTGCTTTTTCATGTTCCTGTTGGAACAGTGTAGATTGTCCCTGAGGTTCTGGTGCCTTCTGCTTTCGGCCCCTCAGTGTACATTGGTTAATGCCTGGCCACCCTTATTAAAATGTTCTGGCTACGCCCCTGTCTCTATTTATTCACTGGATTGCTGATAGCCCGTTGGTAGTGCAGGGGTTGAAGCACTGGCATAAATATCAGTAAGAAGAGACAGCAGTTGCTTATGGGCCCCTGACCTCTCAGGGGCCCCATCAATGACACTCGGTGGCCCCCTACGCAATTGTAGACTAGGACATCTGTATGCAGATGTAATGGTGTGAAAAAAATTCCTCTTAAACCCACCTGATACTGAAGTGACTGACTGGACCATATTTATGCCTCAACATGTACCAGATTTCAACATGATGGTGAGCCAATAGCAAAGCAGACAGTGGGACTTTTAATTACTACATTAATAACTGTGTATAGTTCATTAGACAGTTGGTAAAAAATACACTCATACAATATGTTTCGAACCGCAGTAATGATCTTAAAAGAATTTTTTTTTTTGAGTATTTTTACACTACGACTTGGAATTATAGGTAATCCAGAGTGTAGATTAAAACCATAACCGTTATGTACAATGTATTGGTGACGATGGATACCAAAGAGAGTAGCGGATTCCAGAAAAGAAAAAGGAAAGAAGCATCTCCCTGGAATGAGTTTTTGGAACTTGGGATGGCTGTAACATGTGGTAGTGCACTGTCACCAATGGTTCCATTTTTCTGTGTGTGATGTGTGATCATATACTACTGAGAATTGTATCTGCTTGGCAGATTTATGGAACTGTAGCCGTATCCTGAACCTTTATCACGTGTTGTACTTCACATGGGGCCCACCCAGATAATTTTACTTATGGGCCTATTGTTGTGTCGTTATGCCATTGGGTGGAGTGAAGTCATCGGCCGCCATGTTGGTACTCCCTAGTTAGACCGGTCGCAATGTAGACGATACTTGCACTAAAGCACCGAACAATGATGATGTTCTCATTTTCAGGGGGACTTAAGACTTTTAAAATAAAGATAAATTCATCACTTTGACACACACTTGTTGTTTTATAGAAACAGTAGAGTACTTTAAGTAATCATAATAAAAAAAAAAAGGCACATCGCATTGCATAGTCATTATGAAGTCTCTAAATCGGAGGTCTTCAACTGGGGGTCTGTCACCCCTATGGGGTCCACGGCGGTACTGCATGGGGGTTGGCGAAAGTTTTGGTTGATTAGACTTTTTTTTTATATTCCCCCTGCAATTTTTTCAATTAATTGAAATGTCTTTAAATCCACATTAACATGAATTCAACACACTGTAGTAAACAGATAAATGGAGGCAGAAGATGTCTTTCAGTCATCAATGTACACATTCAGC